>NC_053434.1:83566900-83788660 GCF_007990345.1 Gossypium hirsutum | reverse complement strand
ATATCGTTACTTATAAATAGATTCACAATTGTTTACATAATTATTCATATTAATTATTATATTTATGATTTTCCAAATCTACATCACTGCTCTGTCAGCATCTGCTTTAAGGTAGACTTTACCTATTCATGTTTCCATGATCAACTAGCCCTTTTTGCATAAATAGCACAATTTATGAAAGTGATTAACCATCCCGTGGCCATCCTGTCAAGCATATCCACACCAAATGATTATAACATTATACTCAAACACATATAAGCCATTTTCGCATGGCTATCCAAAATTTATACAAGTCCAAAGGGTCCACGACCCACAACAAACGGGTAGTCCTATACATGCCATTTCGAAGTTCAACCAAAATTGTACCAAAAGGGGGGGCTTTGATAGTGTGGGCGACTTTGACTTCAAGATCCCGAGTCCGATAGCTGGAGAACCAAATCTATAAAACAGAGGAGCAATGAAACGGAGTAAGCAATTTATGCTTAGTAAGTTTGAGTAAGGAATTCCAGCACAACAAAAGTATAGCATTCATATAGCTAAACGGATAATTCATATGCACAAATTTACGATATCGTACTTGCTTCACATTATCAACCCTTATGTACATACACAAAAGATCAACTCAGCCAAAGGCCGGTAGCTCGTTTATCAACTGAGCGAATACTTATTGTAAGGGCTCAACTAAATTCAAGCACATACGAAACATACCTCAATGTTGGGATGTTTCGAGAGTATTAACTGGAATTTTACAGCAAGTTCATTCATTCCCAAATCACGTACCTTCGGAATTTAACCGGATATAGCTCCTCGTTCAAATGCCTTCGGGACATAGCCCGGTTATAGTAATTCGCACAAATGCCTTCGGACTTAACCCGGATTTAGTAACTCGCACAAATGCCTTCGGGCTTAGCCCGGAATTAGTATCTCGCACAAATGCCTTCGGATCTTAGCCCGGAATTAGTATCTCGCACAAATGCCTTCGGATCTTAGTCCGATATTGTCACTTAGCACAAGCCTTCGGGACTTAGCCCGGACATCATTCAAATAACCATGCACATTTAACAATAAATCATGGCCCATTCGTATTTCATTTTCGTTAGCAAAACTCAAACACAAGACATTTATCATTCTTGCAAATTCGGCTCAATAGCCACACAAAGAGCATGATTTTAATTTGCTTAAAACATGATCTAATCACATCATAATTTAAGCTCTCTTACTCAAGAACTTACCTCGGGTGTTGTCGAACGATTCCGATAGCTATTCGACCACTTTTTCCTTCCCTTTATCGGATTTAGTTCCCCTTTGCTCTTGAGCTTAATTAAACAAATAAATTGATTTAATCATTTGAGCATCGAAAAGAGGAACACAAGGCACTTAGCCCATATTTATACATTAGACATTAAAGTCACATATGTACGGAATCATGAATCAAACTCAACATTTTAGCTAATTTTTCCCCCTTGGCCGAATATGCATGTCTATTTTGGGGCCGATTTCAACACTTAATACATTCTACAAGTATGGTCACTTGTATTGACTAAACACCCTTTTGTTTCAAGTTCAAAACTTGGCTAACACACACATATACACACTAGTAAAGCATCCTCTCCCTTTCCATCAATTTAACACATGCATTGCTCATTAACGTGCAAAAGTTATATTCGGCCTTAGCACACAATTTGCTAGCCGATTCTTCTCCATTTAGCAACCAATGCACATATGTGCTCACTCAAAAATGCTAAAAAGGAGGTTCAAGAATCATCAAGCCACCATCACATGCATCATTAACAAGCTTCATATTTAGCATGCAATGGCATTAACACAAACTCCACCTCGGCCGAATCTTAACTCATCCTCATGCCTCATCACCACAACATCAAACATCAATCAAGAATGATGCATCCATGGCCGAGTGTCATTTCCATCACATAGCAAGATTTAGACCATGGGCTACGTAGAACTCAAGCTAACAACTAAAACATGCATGCATCTCATGGAACATCATCAAACATACCTTAGCCTAGCTACATGCATGGCCGAACCTCTTCAACCTTTCTTCTTCCTTCCTCCTTAAAATTTTTGGCCAAGGATGAACCAAAGGATGAGCATTTTTTTTTCTTTGTTTTTTCTTTCTAGTTTCGGCTAAATGAAGATGAGAAAGGATGAACAAAAATTTTCTCCTTTCTTTTCTTTAGCTCACGGCAATGGGGGGGAAAACAACTACACACATTTTTTTTTGTATTCATCATACTCCTTTTCATTATTTTATGCCCATGCCCCTTATTTTATTTTTTTCCTACATACCTCACTAGGCCAACATGTTCCCAACATGTTTCCACCCATAGCATGGCCAACCACTAGCTCAAATTTTGGGTAATTTGACATGCAAACCCATCATTTTCACAACATGCATTAATAGACCATTTTAAATTAGCCTATCATATTTTCACCATGTCTCATATCAATCCCTATTTAATAATTTCTCATGCAATTGGCAAAATTGGAGAATGAAACTTCCACATACTCATGTACACACATAATAAGCATAGAATATGGAAATCAATTATTTTTATGACTCGGTTTTGTGGTCCCGAAACCACTTCCCGACTAGGGTCAATTTTGGGCTGTCACAACTCTCCCCCACTTAAGAAATTTTCGTCCCCGAAAATCTTACCGGTAAATAGGTTTGGGTATCGTTCTTTCATCGAGCTCTCGGTTTCCCAAGTAGCTTCCTCGATCCCGTGTTTGAGCCATAACACCTTCACTAACGGAACCCTTTTGTTTCGCAACTCCTTCACTTCACGAGCTAGGATATGCATCGGCTCTTCTTCATAACTCATATCGGCTTGAATTTCAACCTCTGATGGGCTAGTTATGTGCGATGGATCAGATCGATAGCGTCGAAGCATCGAAACATGAAAGACATCGTGAATCTTTTCAAGCTCAGGGGCAAAATCAATCTATACGCAACCGGACCAACTCGTTCGGAGATTTCGTACGGCCCAATGAATCTCGGGCTCAACTTGCCCTTACGGCCAAACCTGAGTACCTTTTTCCAAGGCGAAACTTTAAGGAACACTTTATCTCCCACCTGATATTCAATGTCCTTTCGTTTCAAATCCGCATACGATTTTTGACGATCTGTGGCTGCTTTCAGACTTTCACGGATTACCTTTACTTTCTGTTCGACATCCTTAATCAAATCAACTCCGAAAATTTTACTTTCACCGAGCTCGGTCCAAAACAATGGTGTACGGCATTTACGACCGTACAAAGCCTCGTAAGGTGCCATCTTAATACTTGATTGAAAACTATTGTTGTAAGCGAATTCAATCAAAGGTAAATACCGTTCCCATGAACCACTGAACTCGAGGATGCAACATCTCAACATATCCTCAAGTATCTGAATTATCCGCTCAGATTGACCATCGGTTTGGGGGTGAAAAGCAGTGCTAAAATGCAGCTTGGTACCCAAAGCTTCTTGCAATTTCTTCCAAAATCGTGAGGTGAATCTCGGATCTCTATCCGACACGATAGAAATAGGTACCCCGTGTAATCTCACAATCTGAGAAACGTACAATTCAGCTAGTCTATCCAATGAAAAATCCATACACACGGGGATAAAGTGAGCTGACTTAGTCAGTATATCGACAACAACCCAAATCGCATCCTTCTTACTTGTTGACAATGGCAGTCCGGACACAAAGTCCATTGTGACTCGATCCCATTTCCACTCGGGTATCATGATCGGCTGAAGTAATCCTGAAGGCACTTGATGTTCCGCTTTCACTTGTTGACATATTAAACATCTCGAAACAAAGTCGGAGATGTCTCGTTTCATACCATGCCACCAAAACCAACGTTTCAAATCGTTGTACATTTTCGTACCCCCCGGGTGAATTGACATTCGGCTACAATGGGCTTCGTTCAGAATCATCGAAATGAGTTCCGAATTCCTTGGAACACACAAACGACTTCTGAACCTCAAACAATCATCATCATCAATTTGAAACTCCGATTCCTTGTTCGGAACACACTCAGCCCGTTTTGCAACCAATTCATCATCGACTTTCTGAGCTTCACGAATTTGATGAGTCAATAATGGTTTGGCTTTTAATTCAGCTATTACACATTGTCGGGTAGAACAGACAAGTGCACATTCATCGCTCGTAAAGCAAACAATGATTTCCGGCTTAAGGCGTCCGCAACCACATTAGCCTTTCCCGGGTGGTAATCAATGACAAGCTCGTAATCTTTCAACAACTCAAGCCAACGTCTTTGTCGCAGATTTAAGTCTCTTTGAGTCATCAAATTTTTGAGACTTTTGTGATCCGAAAATACATGGCACTTCTCACCAAATAAGTAATGTCGCCATATTTTTAAAGCAAATACGATGGCAGCTAGTTCAAGATCATGGGTCGGATAATTTTTCTCATGTGGCTTTAATTGTCTCGACGCATAGGCCACCACTCGACCTTCTTGCATCAATACGCAACCCAACCCAATTAGGGATGCGTCACTATAAATGACAAACTCTTTGCCTGATTCGGGTTGCACTAAAATTGGAGCTTCAGTCAAATAAGTTTTTAGTTGATCAAAACTTTTCTGACATTTCTCCGTCCATTCGAACTTAACATCCTTTTGAAGTAGCTTCGTCATTGGTGTGGCTATCATCGAGAAACCTTTGACAAATCGTCGGTAATAACCGGCGAGTCCCAGGAAGCTCCGAACTTCGGTAATATATCTTGGAGGCTTCCAGTTAAGTATGGCTGAAATTTTGCTCGGGTCAGCTCGAATACCCGATGCGGATACCACATGACCCAAGAAGCTAACCTCTCTTAACCAGAACTCACACTTACTGAAATTAGCATATAATTGCTTATCCCGCAAAATTTGCAACACTAGCCTCAGATGCTCAGCATGTTCGGTCTCATCTCTTGAATAGACCAAGATGTCATCAATGAACACAACTACGAACCGATCCAAATATGGTCTGAAGATCCGATTCATCAAATCCATAAATACCGCAGGGGCATTTGTGAGCCCAAACGGCATCACTAAGAACTCGTAGTGACCATATCCCGTTCTGAAAGCAGTTTTGGGTATGTCCGAATCTCGAATTCGCAACTGATAATAGCCCGATCTCAAATCTATTTTTGAGAACATTGAGGCTCCCTTCAGTTGGTCGAACAAATCATCGATACGCGGTAACGGATATTTTTTCTTTATCGTCACTTTATTCAGTTGACGATAGTCAATGCACAACCTCATGGTTCCGTCCTTCTTTTTCACGAACAATACTGGTGCACCCCAAGGTGAGAAACTTGGTCGAGCAAAACCTCTATCCGTCAATTCTTGCAACTGAGCTTTCAACTCTTTTAACTCGGTTGGTGCCATACGATACGGAGCTATCGAAATCGGCGTAGTCCCAGGTACAAGCTCAATACCAAACTCTACCTCCCGAACAGGTGGTAAACCCGGTAATCCTTCAGGAAAAACATCCGGGTATTCACAAACCACCGGCACAGATTCGGGTTTCTTGTCTAATTCTTTGTCATCCAGTACATACGCAAGGTATGCTTCGCACCCTTTTCTTACATATTTCTGGGCCAACATTGCTGATATTACAGTTGGCATCCCCTCCAAGTCCGTAGACTCAACTCGGATTACTTCGTTATTTGCGCACCTCAAATCAATAGTCTTGCTTTTGCAATTCACAACCGCATCATGCGCGGTCAACCAATCCAAACCAAGAATAACATCAAATTCATCAAACGGCAAAAGCATCAAGTCCGCCGGAAAACAGGAACCTCGAATTTCTAGGGGACATTTCTTACACACTTTGTCGACAAGCACGTAACGACCCAAGGGATTTGACACCCGAATTATGAACTCAGTAGACTCAATAGGTAAAGTCTTACTGGATGCTAAGGTTTCACATATGTAAGAATGAGTAGAACCGGGGTCAATCAAAGCAATTACATTAGTATCAAAGAGAGTAAAAGTACCGGTAATAACATCAGGCGAAGAAGCATCCTCGTGGGCACGTATAGCATAAGCTCTAGCAGGCGCACGAGCCTCGGATTTGGTCGTAGCATCTCTAGATCCTCTCTGACCACCACTAGCATTGCCTGTATTTCCAGATGGTCTACCTCGAGCAGTGGTAGAACCCGGTTTACCACTCTGATTTTCATTCTGTTCAAACAACCTCGGGCAATCTTTAATGAAGTGGTCAACTGATCCGCAATTGTAACAGGAGCGGTCAGGGAATCTACAACTCCCCGAATGCCATTTACCGCAATATCGACATTTCGTTCTATCTCGACGTTCATTCCCAACACTGGCGACCGAAGTGCCTCGTGTACCCACAGGGGGTCGATCACGATCTCGTCTAAAAAGGCCCGAAGTGCCTCTAAACTGGCCCGCATCATCTCGAAATTTCTTCGATGCCTGTTGAAGAGACTTTCCCGAAGATCTTTTACGAAACTCTCCAGTTCCCACATCAACTTTTTGTTTTTCTTTTCTAAGCTCTTCGGCTTTACAAGCTCGCTCGACCAGTACTACGAACTCTCGTATTTCAAGAACGCCAACGAACATTTTTATATCTTCATTCAGCCCATCCTCGAAGCGTTTACACATGATAGCCTCGGACGAAACACATTCCCGAGCGTATCTACTAAGTCTAACAAATTTTCGCTCGTAATCAGTAACTGACATGGAACCTTGCTTAAGCTCAAGAAATTCCTTCCATTTTTGATCAACAAATCTTTGACTGATATACTTTTTCCGAAACTCAGTTTGGAAAAACTCCCAAGTTACTTGCTCTCGGGGCACAACAGAAGTCAGAGTACTCCACCAATAATAGGCAGAATCACGTAGCAAGGAGATAGTACACTTTAGGCATTCATCGGGTGTACAAGATAGCTCATCGAGTACCCGGATAGTGTTGTCCAACCAAAATTCAGCTTGCTCGGCATCGTCGCTATCCGTAGCTTTAAATTCAGTAGCCCCATATTTTCGGATTCTGTCAACTGGGGCTTATTTGACCTTATTTGGTCAGTTACCGGAGGTATTGTAGGTGCGGGGGTGGTATTAGTTGGGAATGGAGGTTGTGGGACAGCCGTATTAGTTCGAATGTATTGGTTGAACCAATCATTCATCACGCTATAGAAAGCTTGTCTAGCTTCATCATTCGGGTTACTAGCATTAGGTTGAGAGTCCGCCGGCGCTGTCCCTTGTGCGGGAGCAGGCGCTACACTCTCAAGATCATCAGCTACCTCTCGGTTGGGATCGGGATCCATTACTATAAATAAACACATTTACAATTGTCAGAAATCACCACACTATCAAGTAATCACATAAAATGGCATGTATAGCTAGACCCAACGCATTACGGTAGTCCTAGAATCGACTAAACCGTAGCTCTGATACCAATCAAATGTAACACCCCGAACCCGAGACCGACACCGGAGTCGAACACGAGGTGTTAACAGACTTTAAACCCCTTATAAAAAATATTTCCCAGACACTGCCAATCTGCGTACTAGTCGCTTTAAAAATCATATCTTGAGCTTCATAACTCGAAAATCAGTTTCGTGATTTTTCCCTGAAACTAGACCCATATCGCCATCTACATAATTTTTTCTAGAATTTTTGGTCAGGCCAATTAGTACAGTTTATTAGTCAAAGTCTCCCATGTTACAGGGATCGACTACCATGACTTTTGCGCATTACGACTTGGATATCTCCTTGTACAGGGCTCCAATACTGATGCCGTTTGTTTCTATAGAAACTAGACTCAGAGAGGAATCTATACATATATGGTATGACTCCTAATTATCTCTGGTTAATTTATAATGAATTTCCAAAGTCGGAACAGGGAATCCAGAAATCGTTCTGGCCCTGTCTCACGAGAACCTGAATATCTCTTAACATACTGTCCGTATGATTGTTTAATTACTTTCCTATGAAAGTAGATTCATCAAGGTTTGTTTACATAATTTATTCACTATTTAATTCCATTCCTACTATTTTTAGTGATTTTCCAAATCTACATCACTGCTGCTGTCAGCATCTGCCTTTAAGGTAGACTTTACCTATTTCATGGTTTCCATGATTCAACTAGCCCTTTTTGCATAAATAGCACAATTTATGAAAGTGATTAACCATCCCTGTGGCCAATCCTTGTCAAGCATATCCACACCAAATGATTATAACATTATACTCAAACACATATAAGCCATTTTCGCATGGCTATCCAAAATTTATACAAGTCCAAAGGGTCCACGACCCACAACAAACGGGTAGTCCTATACATGCCATTTCGAAGTTCAACCAAAATTGTACCAAAAGGGGGGGCTGTGATAGTGTGGGTGACTTTGACTTCAAGATCCCGAGTTCGATAGCTGGAGAACCAAATCTATAAAATAGAGGAGCAATGAAACGGAGTAAGCAATTTATGCTTAGTAAGTTTTGAGCAAGGAATTCCAGCACAACAAAAGTATAGCATTCATATAGCTAAACGGATAATTTCATATGCACAAATTTACGATATCGTACTTGCTTCACATTATCAACCCTTATGTACATACACAAAAGATCAACTCAGCCAAAGGCCGGTAGCTCGTTTATCAACTGAGCGAATACTTATTTGTAAGGGCTCAACTAAATTCAAGCACATACGAAACATACCTCAATGTTGGGATGTTTCGAGAGTATTAACTGGAATTTTACAGCAAGTTCATTCATTCCCAAATCACGTACCTTCGGAATTTAACCGGATATAGCTCCTCGTTCAAATGCCTTCGGGACATAGCCCGGTTATAGTAATTCGCACAAATGCCTTCGGGACTTAACCCGGATTTAGTAACTCGCACAAATGCCTTCGGGCTTAGCCCGGAATTAGTATCTCACACAAATGCCTTCGGGCTTAGCCCGGAATTAGTATCTCGCACAAATGCCTTCGGATCTTAGTCCGAATATTGTCACTTAGCACAAGCCTTCGGGACTTAGCCCGGACATCATTCAAATAACCATGCACATTTAACAATAAATCATGGCCCATTCGTATTTCATTTTCGTTAGCAAAACTCAAACACAAGACATTTATCATTCTTGCAAATTCGGCTCAATAGCCACACAAAGAGCATATTTTAATTTGCTTAAAACATGATCTAATCACATCATAATTTAAGCTCTCTTACTCAAGAACTTACCTCGGGTGTTGTCGAACGATTCCGATAGCTATTCGACCACTTTTTCCTTCCCTTTATCGGATTTAGTTCCCCTTTGTTCTTGAGCTTAATTAAGCAAATAAATTGATTTAATCATTTGAGCATCGAAAAGAGGAACACAAGGCACTTAGCCCATATTTATACATTAGACATTAAAGTCACATATGTACGGAATCATGAATCAAACTCAACATTTTAGCTAATTTTTCCCCCTTGGCCGAATATGCATGTCTATTTTGGGGCCGATTTCAACACTTAATACATTCTACAAGTATGGTCACTTGTATTGACTAAACACCCTTTTGTTTCAAGTTCAAAACTTGGCTAACACACACATATACACACTAGTAAAGCATCCTCTCCTTTTCCATCAATTTAACACATGCATTGCTCATTAACGTGCAAAAGTTATATTCGGCCTTAGCACACAACTTGCTAGCCGATTCTTCTCCATTTAGGAACCAATGCACATATGTGCTCACTCAAAAATGCTAAAAAGGAGGTTCAAGAATCATCAAGCCACCATCACATGCATCATTAACAAGCTTCATATTTAGCATGCAATGGCATTAACACAAACTCCACCTAGGCCGAATCTTAACTCATCCTCATGCCTCATCACCACAACATCAAACATCAATCAAGAATGATGCATCCATGGCCGAGTGTCATTTCCATCACATAGCAAGATTTAGACCATGGGCTAGGTAGAACTCAAGCTAATAACTAAAACATGCATGCATCTCATGGAACATCATCAAACATACCTTAGCCTAGCTACATGCATGGCCGAACCTCTTCAACCTTTCTTCTTCCTTCCTCCTTAAAATTTTTGGCCAAGGATGAACCAAAGGATGAGCATTTTTTTTCTTTGTTTTTTTCTTTCTAGTTTCGGCTAAATGAAGATGAGAAAGGATGAACAAAAATTTTCTCCTTTCTTTTCTTTAGCTCACGGCAATGGGGGGGGGAAACAACTACACACATTTTTTTTTGTATTCATCATACTCCTTTTCATTATTTTATGCCCATGCCCCTTATTTTATTTTTTTTCCTACATACCTCACTAGGCCAACATGTTCCCAACATGTTTCCACCCATAGCATGGCCAACCACTAGCTCAAATTTTGGGTAATTTGACATGCAAACCCATCATTTTCACAACATGCATTAATAGACCATTTTAAATTAGCCTATCATATTTTCACCATGTCTCATATCAATCCCTATTTAATAATTTCTCATGCAATTGGCAAAATTGGAGAATGAAACTTCCACATACTCATGTACACACATAATAAGCATAGAATATGGAAATCAATTATTTTATGACTCGGTTTTGTGGTCCCGAAACCACTTCCCGACTAGGGTCAATTTTGGGCTGTCACATAAATCCAAAGCCGAGTTTTGCAACTGGGCTTTGATACCACTAAATGTAACACTCCAAACCTGGCCTAGACGTTATGGTCGAATCTGGCGAAGTCACATGAGAAAGTTTTTAAAACCATGTTTACCCAAAAATCGTTCTAGTTACCACCTTTTACTTAACTCAGAAAAAATATATATTGATTAATTTGCTTGAAAACGTTTCTTAGTTCGCGAAAGCTTAAGAACAAATAAAGTTGCAGTTCCAAAATCTATAAACAGGATTTCAAGATTCCGAACTTAAACAAAATAGTATGAAACCCGAAATTACATAATTACCTTTAATTCTAGAAAATAAAATAATAAAAGCATTAAAAACCTTTAAAACTAGAGTGTATGTAGCAGTGGTCACCGTCGAGCCCTCTGCTACATCGATCCACCTACTGTTGGGGATTACCTAACAGACAAATAAAATAAGGGGTGAGTTTTCGCAAACTCTGTAACATCTGATTTTTGGGCCTGGTCGAAACAGTGGTTTTGGGACCACAAATCTGATGAGGAAAAATTCATTTTTATTATATTTTTAAGGTCTACGATTTCACGTAATGATTTCGTGAAAATTTCGTTCAAAAATTTCGACGTTTGGGCACTCAATTTGGTCAAAAAGACTAAATTGTAAAAAGTGCAAAAGTTGAGTTCTACATGTTAGAAGTTTCTAATTGTTATGAGTTTTTAAATTAAAGGTCCTTAAATGGTAATTAGACCATTTTGAAGTTTTTGGACAAAAATGGATATGGTATGATAGGTTTTTAAAAGTTTTTCATTAAGGGCATTTTAGTAAATTGGTAATTAAAATGAATTAAAAATGCCAAAATAAGCCAAATTTGCTCATCTTCTTCCTCATGGCCTTATTTTTCATGAAAAAAACCATGGCTAGGGTTTTCAAGCTTTCCAAGCTCATTTGTAAGTGATCCCGAGCCCCGTTTTCAATGTTCTTTACATTTTTAAAGTCCCGCTAACATGTTCTAGCTATTTCTACCATTATTTTGAGCTAGGATTTGTGTCTAAAAATTTATCCATGAATGATATGCATGTATTTTGATGTTTAATGGTAGAATATGAAGCTTGAAATTGTGTTAAACAACTTTTGCTAAGTGATTTATGTGAAAACGAGTAAAACGGCATAATCAGTAAAAATACCTAATGTTCATAAGTACATGTTAGAGTGAGAATTTGATGTTGCCATAGAAGGGAAAAATGGTCAGCATGTCATAAAACATAAGAAAATAGGATGAAGTTTAATTTCCGAACCTTGGGGCAAAAGTGCAAATATGCAAAAGTTTAGGGGTCAAAATGAAAATTTGTAAAAATATGATTTTTGGACCCGTATGAATAATGTGACTAATTATTAGGCTAAATGTGATATTATAGATGAAGGAAATCGAGATTCGGGCTTAAATCGAGAAAATACAAGGTTATGGACTAAAATGGTAAATTGTCGTTTCTAGATCGAGGTAAGTTCGTGTGTTAATAATAATGCAATACCATGCATGAATTGTAATTCTCTATTGATATGGCATAAATTATATGAGTTAATATGTTTAAGAGAAGTTGATGGATGGTATGTATGATATGGAAAAATGTAATGCTTGTTGTGACATGTGAAATTGAATGGCAAATTATTGTTACATGAATTGAGTGTTAAATTACTGTTACCTGGGTTGTATGAACTGCTACACGGTTATACCTGATGAGATTTCAACAAGTTTGTACATAAATAAATTATCGATTCTTTTTATTTTATTATATTTTGTTATCATATGAAATGTGGCTGCCTATAGAATGACTATTTGTTGTAAATTGCAAATTGAAAAAGGACTATGAATAAATTTGTAACATGTTGGAAAGTAAGGAATTTCCCGGTTGAGCCTTCGGAATAGAAATGATACGGATGATCTATTGTGAGGTCGCATGTGTAGTACTAAGTGCAGGCTACTATGTGTACCCGATAACTTCGATCACGTGTGTAGTACTAAGTGCAGGCTACTACGTGTATCAGATGGTTAGGTCACGTGTGTAGTACTAAGTGCAGGCTACAACGTGTACTAGATAATTGGTCGCATGTGTAGTACTAAGTGCAGGCTACTATACGTACTAGATAGCTTTGGCTATAAGTGTGAAAATATGTGCAGACATCTGAGTATCAGTTATTATTCCGAAGAGTTCAACGGGAAAATCGATTAAGTAAAAAAATACATGTGAACATGATTATATGATGAATAAGTGCAAGTATATATTTAAGAAAATTGTGAGCAATATGATCGATATTTGAGTGAGCTTCGATAAGACAAAATGGATAAAGTGAAATTATGTAAGAATGAATTTTAGTAGTAAAACAGTGTTGGGCAGCAGCAGTTGTGTGAATTTGAAAATTTACCAAAAATTATGTAAGTTGAATTAAATTTAAAATAAATTATGGAATTAAATCTTAGTGAGTCTATTTTCATATAAAGGAAACAAGGGGAGAAAAAGAGGTGTATATTATGTGATATTGTAATTTTTGTGAGATTGTGTCAGAATGAATTCGAGATCCCCTGTTCTGAATTGGAAAAATTGTTAAAAATTGTAGAAAACTAATTATGGGTTATAATCTATATTATTAGAATCTTTTATGAGTCTAATTTTAATAGAAACAAATAGGAACATTATTCGAGTCTCGTACTATGAGATAAATAAATTTTAGTGAAGAAAGGTCGAAGCTGTTAAACAGCAAAATAGGGTTGACTTTGAATAATAAACTGTACTTATTGGCTGGACCAAAAATTCTGAAACTTTTATGGTGGAAATATATATGAGTCTCGTTTCTGGGAAAATTTACGGATCTTAATTTGGAGTTCCGTAACTCTATATATAAATGATTTAGTGACTGTTACTTAAGAAAGTAGCTTAACCAGAACATGTGTAAATGTACAATTGGGTTAGTTTTACTGTGGAAAGCATGTTAGTAAATTGCTTCTTATTATTTCATGTGAGCTTACTAAGCATAAAGCTTACCCCCTCCTTTCCATTTCTTTTAGTGTTGTCAGGTTAAGGTTAGCTCAGGGTTGGAGATCGTCGGAAGCAGCATCACACTATCAAGCCAACACCTTGACAACATGTACACATGCTAGAATTATCAAGTGAGTGGCATGTATAGGGACCTAGTTTTAGAACATGTATTATTATAATTTAGCCAAATATATTGGTCTTTACTGAGCTAATGATTCTGACTTATAAATCTAGCTAGTTATGTTATGTTTGATATTGGTGATGTGCATATGCATGGTTGGTAATAAGTTGTTTAAGTTGTTTAATTAATGAATTAAGTCCGTTAACACCTCGTGTTCGACTCTAGCGACGGTCTCGAGTACGGGGCGTTACAAACTCAGTGTGTACATCCCCACAGTAAAGCATGCATGTAAACGGATGGCATCAAACAGTCATAATTGAGCTTGAGCTCTCAACAGAATCAGTGTAGGCCTTAACCCACTCAGAACAGTATCAGATACATTTGGGCCTTAGCCCGTACAGACATACATGCATATCAATCAGAATAGTAATGCCTACCAACCCTGCACACCATCTCCGTCCAACCTAACACACCATGTGGGGATAAGATCGATCCGCCTAACCCTACACACCAAGTATGGGGATAAAATCAACCCATCCAACCCTACACACCGAGAGGTACCGTAAAATGACACATATCAATAATTGCAGCGAAGCTGCCATATAGCGACTAAAGAGCCTTTCAGTCTTCCTTCTCTTCAATATCAAACCCAACCCAATGCAATGCAACATAAATAATGTCATGGCATGTTTTCAAACAGTAAATAGATTACACATATTATACTCAGATCAGATCAACATTTATGCCCATGCTAAGTTATAACATGCTAGCATACATCTCAATATCATGTCACAGAATAGGGCCTAAGTAACGCTTACCGACCCCTTTAACAGGTCACAGTCGACTAGGGCGACCCATGCAACCTTCCAGAACAAATCAGATTACTGGCTCACAAGCCCATGTGGCCTGCCCGTGTGAGCCCACACGCTCGTGTGGCTCACACAGCCCAATTAGGCCTTGCCCGTGTGGATCACACAGTCTGGCCTAGATTCTCACACGCTCGTCTGATTCACCGGTGTGGGCCCACACGACCTAATTGGTCTAGCCCGTGCCTCGCACACGACCTAGCTAGCCTCACAAGCCCGTGTCCGTTGTGCCCGTACAGCATGCGCATGGCTTGGCTCGTTAGTCACTTGCTCGTGTATCGCAACACAGACTACCACAAGGGCAGTCCACACACCAGTATGGTGTCGACAGACAGCTTTTTAGCTTTTGCCGAAACTCATTTTCTGCGTAAACAGAGTACACACTTGGTTTTGTTTGAAGCCTAACACAAACCTAAACACTCTAGAACCTATTATTGACAACCGTAAGCCAAAATTTCAGTCTCTTGATTCGAATAATTCAGAATAGACAAATTCCGAAATGAAAGATCTACTTACCTTCAACGAACAACGGCGATTACTCGCTATTTAGAACCTTCTTTAACAATCCACAAAACCTTGAGTGCCCCCTAAATAGCAATTTAAATCTCTCTTAAACAATCTCCAAAAGGAACCTCACAATCTAACAAAACCATACTTACTGAGCCGACAGAACCGCTAGCAGTACGCCAAAACTAATCGAAGGAAAAGAAATAGAGAAGAGGGGTAAAAAAATAAAATTTCGACAGCAAGGGGGTTTGGGAAAGAAAAGAAAATGGCAGAGAGAGCCAAAAAGAAAACAGGTTAGGCAAACATATCATAAACCTACCCCCTTTAGTGTTTTAATCCAACTCAAACGTCCGCACGACTTATCAATAAAATTAATGCCACACTCACGACTCAAACTCGGGATCTCAAGCATAATCCTTTGCCATTTAACCACTAGACCAACAAACCCATTCTGTTAAGTTCCTACCAATAAATTCTTATAATCCCACTAACCACAAGTCAGGCTTTATCCAAATAAAAACCAAATTTAGCCCAAGCCTAGACTTGAGCTTGGGACCTTCCTAACACACCCCAAAGTACTTAATCACATAAGCAGACATATATTTGTCAAAAATAGGGCAGAATACAACAAATATCCTAAAAGCCAAAATTGCAAAATTTGGGGCGCTACAATCGGGAAGTGAATCGAGGATATCTATCTGAAATAATGGAGACTAGTACCCCATGTAGTCTAACAATCTCAAAAACATATGAATCAGCCAATTTGTCTAAGGAGAAATCTGTACATACCGGAATAAAGTCTGCAGACTTCGTTACTCTATTGACAATTACCCAAATGACATCTTTCTTTTTCAAAGATAGGGGTAATCCCAATACAAAATCCATAGTAATTCTTTCCCATTTCCGTTCCAATATTGTAACTGGCTGTAATAATCCTGAAGGCACCTAGTGTTCAGCTTTAACTTATTGACAAACCAAACACCTAGATACAAATTCAGAAATATCACGTTTCATTCCCTACCACCAGTACATATTTTTCAAATCATTGTACATTTTGTTACTCTCTGATGCACATACATAAGACCATTATGAGCTTCATTCAAAATCTTCTGTGCAAGTTCTAAATTCTTTGGTACACATATTCTACCTTTGAATAACAGACAACCATTAGACCCAATCTAAAATTTTGAATCGAAATTTGACTCGTATTATACCCGTTTAGCTTGTAATTCATCATCACTCTTCCGAGCGTCATAAATTTATTGTAGGAATATTTGCTTAGATTTTAACTTAACTATGATTTAACCATCATCGGACAAAGATAACCAGGTATTCATTGTTCATAAAGCAAACAGGGATTTTCTGCTCAGAGCATCCGCAACCACATTAGCTTTTCCTAGATGATAATCAATAACCAAATCATAATCTTTCAATAATTCAAGCCACCTGCGCTATTTCAAGTTGAAGTCTTTTTGAGACATTAGATACTTCAAACTTTTATGATTAGTAAATATATGACACCTTTCACCAAATAGATAATGTCACTAAATTTTTAGTGCAAAAACAATGGCTACCAATTCTAGATCATGTATCGAGTAGTTCTTTTCATGTCGTTTTAGTTGTTTAGAAGTATAGGCTATCACTTTACCTTCTTACATCAAGACACAAACCAAACCATTCAATGATGCATCACTATAAATTACGAATGCCTTACTCGATTCAAGTTGAACTAGTACGGGTGCTTCAATCAACAAGGCTTTCAATTTGTCAAAACTCTGCTGGCATTTATCAGTCCACTCAAATTTCACATCTTTCTGCGACAAATGAGTAATCGGAGAAGCTATCATAGAAAATCCTTTTACAAATCTCCGATAATATCCAGCTAATCATATAAATCTTCTAACTTCAGACACATTTTTCAGTGATTTCCAGTTAACAATAGCTAAAATTTTATTCAGGTCAACATTGATGCCTTCAGCAGATACTATATGTTCAAGAAAACTAACTTCTCGTAGCCAAAATTCACATTTACTAAATTTTTCATATAGTTGTTTCTCACGCAGGGTTTATAACATAATTCTAAATTGATCAGCATACTCATTTTCATCTCGAGAATATACCAGGATGTCATCAATAAATACCACCACAAATCTATCTAGATACGATTTGAAAATTGTATTCATCAGATCCATAAATACTACAGGTGCATTAGTCAAGCCGAATGGCATCACAAGAAACTCATAGTGGTCGTACTTGGTTCTGAAGGCCGTCTTCGGTACATTTGAGCCTTTTACTCATAACTGATAGTAACCAAAACGAAGATCAATCTTTGAAAATACAGTGGCACCATTTAACTGATTAAACAAGTCATAAATAGGAGGCAATGGATACTTGTTCTTGATTGTAACCTTATTTAGTTGCTTGTAATCAATACATAATTTCAAGGATCCATCTTTCTTTTTAACAAATAAAATTGATACACCCCCAGGTGAAAAACTAGGTCAGTAAAGCCTCTATCGGTTAGTTTTTGTAGCTATGTTTTCAACTCCTTTAATTCAATAGGAGCCATTCTATAGGGTGCTACGAATATCGGTGTTGTCCCCGGAACAAGATTTATAGAAAATTCTACTTCTCTAACAGGTGGTAAACCAGGTAATTCTAAACACATCAGAAAATTAACAAACAACGAGCACTAACTTAATCTTCGACTCAGATACTTTAGTTCCCAACACATCATCAAAATAAGCATCATATCCTTTTCTGATATATTTCTGTGTTGATATAGCTGAGATTACATTGGAGAACCAATTCAATACATCAGATTCAACTCAGAGCAATTACCATTATGACATTTAATACAATGTACTTCTGTTTACAGTTTACTACTGCATCATGCTGAGTTAGCCAGTCCATGCCCAGAATTATGTCAAATTCATCATATGGCAACAACATTAAATCAGTCGAGAAACAATAACCCTGTACCATTAATGGAAAATTTTTACAAATTTATCCACCATCACATTCTAACCCAGGGGGTTCAAAATTTTAACAGCAAATTCAGTGGACTCAATAGGTAAATTTTTAATAGACACTAAATTTGTGCATATATATGAATGTGTTGAACTAGGATCAATCAAAGCAGTATATCAATATTAAGAAGAGAAAATGTACCAATAATAACATCAGGTGCAGAAGCATCCTCATGTGCACGTATAACATATGTTCTGGCTGGTGCTCGTGCTTCAGATTTAGTAGTGAAATCTTTTCTTGTACCTCAGTTATCACTCATATTACCAGGGTTACGAGGTGGTTTACCTCTCGAAGCAGGGTTGCTCGGTCTTGAAGTCTGAACTGTATCTTTTTCAATCCTTTCTTGATAATCTTTATGATAATAGTCGAGAGAACGACATTTATAGCAGGCTCTGCTTCTCATACAACACTCTTCGAAACTAGATTTATTACAATACCTGCATTTAGATTTGGAATTCCCGTTACTTCTAGCACTAGCTACTGATTGGGCTGAAGATCTCGAGTTAAAGCATTGAGAGCCTTGGTCTTTCCCAGAATACTCCACAGAAGAGACAGATTGATCATAATATTTTTTGATTTCTTTGAAGCCGATGATTGTGACTTGCTTATAAATCTTTTACTTGAAGTTCGGGCTTCTATCTCTATCTCCCTCTTTTCTTTATTCAGTTATTCAGCTTTATGTGCTAGGTCAGCTAATACAACAAATTCTTTTAGTTCTAAAATCCCAACTAATAGCTTGATATCCATAGCCAATCATTCTTCAAAACGTTTACACATAGCAACTTTGGTCAGAATATATTCTATGGTGTATTTACTTAACCGAAAAAATTCTTGTTCATACTCAGATACAGTCATATTTCCCTATTTAAGCTCTAAAAATCCCTCCTTTTTCTGATCAAAAAATCTTTGACTAATATACTTCTTTTTTAATTCTGTTTGGAAAAATTTCCAAATAATATTTTCCCTTGATACTACAGAAATCAAAGTATTCCACCATTGGTAAGCTGAGTCTTTTAGCAGAGATACAATAGATTTTGGACATTCTTAAAGTGTATAAGACAATTCATCCAAAACCCTGATGGTATTTTCCGGCCAAAATTCAGCCCTTTCTGGATCATCATCGGCAGTAGTCTTGAATTCTTTGACCCTATATTTTTGAATTTTATCTACTGGAGGCTTACCAGTTCTAACAGGTTCAGCACCCTGTGGTATCTCTAGAACAGGTTGAGGAGCAGGAGGGGAAGGTTGTTGTACAGTAAGATTTGTTCTTAAGAAATCTATGGACCACTCATTCATCATTTGAAAGAAGGCTTCTTTAGCCTCATCACCTCAGCCCTCAGATACGAGCCTTCTACTACTGTTAGATGTAGCTCATTGAACTGAAACTAGAGCATTGCTCTTAGCTTCCTTGGATTTAGCCCTAGCTCGGTTGGATGAAATTACTATATGAAAAACATATTTAAAATGGTCAAGAGATATCACACTATCACAAATTATATAATGGCATGTATAACTAAACTCGTACTTGCTACGTTAGTCCGAGAATTGACTAAACCATAGTTCTAATACCAATAAATGTAACACCCCTAACCCGTATCTATTGCCAAAACAAGGTTACAGAGCGTTACCAGAGTTTATAGATCAATTACAATTAACTGATGTCTTTTTCTATTTATATTCGAAACAAATCATACTTCAATTCTGTTGTCTCTTAAATGGACCATTGAGGTCCTATTTATACATTAGGAACAAGTCGAGACTAAATCGAAAACTCAAAATTTTTCAAAAAATTTCAAAAAATTTCCTAGATACAGGGGACACAAGCCCGTGTGGGTAGCCACACAACCAAATGACACGCCTATGTTTCAGGCCCGGTGGGCATTCGATGTGAGACACACGGATGTGTCCCAGCCCATGTCCATACCCTTGTAACTCTCTGACTTAAGTCACACGGCCAGCCACACAGCCAACTACACGCTTGTATGCCTGGCTTGGAGACAATTTAATTTTCATAAATTAGATGTAGGATTCACACGACCAAGTCACACGCCGGTGTGCTAGGCCATGTGTTACACATGGCTGAGACACATGCCCGTGTCTCTGCCCGTCTGAACAATTCTAAGCATTCTGTTTCTAATTTTTAATATGTAGAGAACACACGGCCAAACCACACACCCGTGCACATGGCCATCTGTCACACACGGTTGAGACACAAGTCCGTGTGTCTACCTGTGTAGACGAAAATAGGCCATTTTCATGGCCACTTTTCTGACCCAAATTGCCTTCAACCTACATTAATACTTGCATACATATACCAATCAATTCAAGACATTAAAACCAAGCCAACATTAACATTATATATGATATATCATCACATGTATTCAAACTTACGTTTTTAAAAATATATATGTTTACCATCCTTCAATTTAACCATACCAAGCATACATATATTAACCATACTATAACCTCATATATATATTCACCAAAAATACCAACACTAGCCATTCCAATGGCTAGATTACAAACAAACATTTACATGTCAATATTGGCCAAGTTATCCTATACATGTCATTATACCAAAATAAGTTTGCTATTTATACCAAAACAAGCTAAAGGATAATGTGATGATGCTTCGACCGATTCCAACCTTTACGAGCTTCCGAGAACTATAAAACAGAGAAAAGAAAACCGAGTAAGCATTTCCAAAACTTAGTAAGTTCGTATAACAAGAATTTAACTTACCAATAATGTATTTTCAAAAGAAGTATACAAACATGCATCCAATTCATTATGGCCATTTGCCTAAACACATATGATCTCAATAAACTTGTTAGTCATGCATATCATGTAAACATCAAAAATCAAGGATGAGCTCATCATGTAATAACTTTCATAAACATATGTTTTTCATATCATATTTCCATATAACATGTGCATTTCCATAACCAATCATCTTAAGTTCAATTTAACCATGTCAGAACTCTTCCTATTGAATTTATTTGAAATATCAATGGATACGCTCATGTAGTACACTTAAGTTTACAAAACTGAAAATCCGTCAATTCATATCTAGGGGTACCCATTAGGGTACATAATTAGGAAGCACTCTCTCGAGCCATTTAACAATATGCTCATGTGAGCTATGTAACAAGAAGCTTATTCGGACTAAATTAGGAAACTCATAAGAGTTTAAAATAGGAAGCTCACTGAGCTTAACAGGTAACTCTAAAGAGTTATTATCAAGAAGCTCTAGATAGTCATATAACAGGATGTTCAAGCGAGCCATGTCAGGAAGCTCACAAAGAGCCTATATCAAGATGCTTATAAAGAGTTGCGTTTGTGTCCGAATACATGTAGGATCACAACCGATCATATAACAGGACGCTCACAAAGAGCTGCGGTAGTCCGCAACACATGCAGGATCACTACCGATCGAGATGCTCGTAGGAACCATGTAACAGGAAGCTCGAGAGGGCTCATTATAGGATGCACGTAAGAGCTAGGGTGTGTCTGCAACATATGCAAGACGACAACCAACCGGGAAACTCTTATCTATCGAACTTCATTGATTCAAACGGGACTTATCATTTATCGGGTACTATCGAATATGTTTTCAATTTTCATATGCATGAAAACTACATAATTCTCATACACGAAATTCAATTCAAGCATATAAATGTACAAATGTTGTTACACGAACTTACATCGTCACTTGTTTGTATACGGAGATCTACTAATCCGATACTTTTTCTTTTCCTCGACCTAACTCTTTATTTGATCTTTTCAGATCTATATAAATGAATTTAACATCAATTTAATCCATTTCATACTCAATTTAATTCAATTCACATCCTAGGCAAAATTACCATTTTGCCCCTATACTTTTATTAATTTAAATTTCATCGCTAGGCTCGGAAAATGAAATTCATGCAATTTAACCCTTATTCCAAGCCTAACCAAAATTTACATATAACATTTTCAGCACATATATTTCAAAAAATAAGAAATTTTCCATGAATTTTACATCTTTACAATTTAGTCCTTAACTCACAATTACATGGAAATTTCCTTTACAAAAGTTGTTTACTTATCAATAATCTTTCATTTTCTACCATAAAGTTCAAATTTTCAAAATATTCATCCATGGAAAACTTTTAATACTTTGATAACTTTACAAATTAATTCCCAAAATAGATAGATTAGGTTATTTCAATCTCAAAAATATAAAAATTACTAAAAACGGGACAATATTACTTACCTAATTAGGCTTGCTTGATTTTATTTCTCTTTCCTAGGGTGTCCATAGAATTTGGGGAAGAAGATGATATAATTTGATGATATTAGATATTTATTTTATTTATTATCTTTTATTTATTTCAATTTCCAATTTAGTCATTTTCTTGTTCTAATTTTCCATGGTTGAATCATAAAAAATATCTACTAACTATTGTTAATGGTCTAATTACCATATAAGAACCTCAATTTTTGAATTCCATAGCTATTTAATCCTTCTAGCAACTAGAATTCAACTTTTTTATTTCATGCAATTTGGTCCTTTCTATAATTAAACATGTAATAGTAAAATTTTCTTAATGAAATTTTTATATATCTTTTCTATCATGATGCAGACCATGTAATAGTATTAAAATAAATTTTCTTTTTAACTCGTATTTGTGGTCCAGAAACCAGTATTCCGATTTCAGTGAAAACAGGCTGTTACAACTCTCGTATTTGTGCTCCAGAAACTACTGTTCCGATTTCAGTGAAAACAGGCTGTTACAACTCTCCCCCCTTAAAGAATTTTTGTCCTCGAAGATCTTACCAGT
Organism: Gossypium hirsutum; assembly: GCF_007990345.1. Taxonomy (NCBI): domain Eukaryota; kingdom Viridiplantae; phylum Streptophyta; class Magnoliopsida; order Malvales; family Malvaceae; genus Gossypium; species Gossypium hirsutum. The sequence continues at coordinate 83,765,664 of NC_053434.1, read as the reverse complement.
AAAGATGTTTGGATATTGCTTTTTTATGGTATCCTTCGGTTCCCAGGTAGCTTCTTCAATCCTATTTCTTTTGCCAAAGAACTTTTACTAAAGCTACCTTTTTATTTCTTAATTCTTTTATTTCTCGTGGCAGGATTTTAATCGGTTCTTTATTGTAAGTCATGTCAGGTTGAATCTCCACTTCTGTCAGAGAGATAACATATGAAAGATCTGACCAATACCATCGTAACAGAGACACATGGAAAACATTGTGAATTTTATCAAGCTCTGGTGGTAATGCCAATATGTATGCAACAGGTTCGATTCTTTCAATGATTTCATATGGTCCAATAAACTGTGGACTCAATTTTCCTTTACAGCCAAACCGAAGAACTTGCTTCCAAGGTGATACTTTTAAGAATACCTTATCACTGACTTGAAATTTTCTCTCTTTTTGTTTAAGATTAGCATAAGACTTTTGACAATCAGAGGCTGCTTTTAAACTATCTCGAACCACCTTTATATTTTCTTCAGTCTCACGGACTAAGTCAACTCTGTGTATCTTTTTCTCACTGAGTTCAATCTAGTACAATGGAGTTATACATTTACGACCATATAGAGCCTTTTACGGTGCCATTTTATTGCTTGACTGATAGCTATTATTGTATGTAAATTCAATTAAAAGTAGATACTTTTCCCAATTACCTTCAAATTCCAATACACAACACCGAAGCATATCTTCTAAAATCTGTATCACACGTTCAGATTGTCCATCAGTCTGAGGATGGAAAGCGGTGCTGAAATGTAGTTGTGTACCCAGAGCTTCTTGTAATTTATTCCAGAATCAGGATGTGAATCAAGGATCTCTGTCTGAAATAATGGAGACTGGTATCCCATGTAGTCTAACAATCTCAAAAACATATAACTCAGCCAATTTGTATAAGGAGAAATCCATATGTACCAGAATAAATTGTGCAGACTTCATTAATCTGTCAATAATTACCCAAATGGCATCTTTCTTTTTTGAAGATAGGGGTAATCTCGATACAAAATCCATGGTAATTCTTTCCTATTTCTATTCTGGTATTATAACTTGTTGTAATAACCCTGAAGGCACCTAGTGTTCAGCTTTAACTTGTTGACAAACCAAACTCGTACATACAAATTCAGAAATATCATGTTTCATTCCTAACCACCAATACAATTTTTTCAAATTATTGTACATTTTGTTACTTCTCGAATGCACAGACATAATACCATTATGAGCTTCGTTCAAAATCTTCTGTACAAGTTCTGAATTCTTTGGTACACATATTCTACCTTTGAATAACAGACAACCATCAGACCCAATCTGAAATTTTGAATCTGAATTTGACTCAAACTATACCCGTTTAGCTTGTAATCCATCATCACTCTTCTGAGCTTCATAAATTTATTGCAGGAGTATTGGTTTAGCTTTTAACTTAGCCATGATTGAACCATCATCAGAAAAAGATAATCGGGTATTCATTGCTTGTAAAGCAAGCAGAGATTTTCTGCTCAGAGTATCCGTAACCACATTGGCTTTTCTCGGATGATAATCAATAACCAGATCATAATCTTTCAATAATTCAAGCCACCTGCATTATCCCAAGTTCAAGTCTTTTTGAGACATAAGATATTTCAAACTTTTTTGATTAGTGAATATATGACACTTTTCACCAAACAGATAATGTCGCCAAATTTTCAGTGCAAAAACAATGGTTGCCAATTCTAGATCATGTATCGGGTACTTCTTTTCATGTGGTTTTAGCTGTCTAGAAACATAGCCTGTCACTTTACCTTCTTGCATCAAGATAAAGACCAAACCATTCAATGATGCATCACTATAAATTATGAATTCCTTACCTGATTTAGGTTGAACTAGTACGGGTGCTTCAGTCAACAAGTGTAACACCCCGAACCCGAGACCGTCGCCGGAGTCGAACACGAGGTGTTAACAGACTTCAAACCACTTATTAAAATTTTTCCAGACAAGCTGCCAATCTGCGTACTAGTCGCTTTAAAAATAATATCTTGAGCTCTGGAACTCGAAATCTAGTTCCGTGAATTTTCCCTGAAACTAGACTCATATGTCCATCTACATATTTTTTTCTAGAATTTTTGGTCGGGCAAATTAGTACAGTTTATTAGTCAAAGTCTCCCATGTTACTGGGGTCGACTACACTGACCTTTGCGCATTACGACCTAGATATCTCCCTGTACAGAGCTTCAATACTGATGCCGTTTGTTTCTATAGAAACTAGACTCAGAGAGGAATCTATACATATATGGAATGGATCCTAATTATCTCTGGTTAATTTATAATGAATTTCCAAAGTCGGAGCAGGGAATCCAGAAACCGTTCTGGCCCTGTCCCACGAGAACCTGAATATCTCTTAACATACTGTCCATATGATTGTTTTGTTACTTCTATATGAAAATAGACTCATCGAGCTTCGATTACATAATTTATTCACTATTTAATTCCATTCCTACTAATTTTTGTAATTTTTCAATCCCACGTCACTGCTGCTGCCAGCATCTGTTACTGAAGCAACTATGTCCATTTCGTGATTTCTCATTGATCTAACTAGTAATTCATCATACATATCACAAAATTATAATCATGACTAGCCATACCAAAGGCTAATCAATGTCAAACATCTCCCTACTACGCTATTGCCGTATCATGAATCTTAACACCAAAATTAATCAGCCATGACATATGGCATAAAAATCGTATTACCAAGACTTACGACCCAACATTAGAACCAAATTCAACCGAACATTATGCCATTTTAGCATGGCTAAAAGTTTACATACCAAATTTCAACAAAACATATTAGCCTATACATGCCGAAATGTTCTCTTAGACCAACTAAAAAGAAAATACCAAAGGTTGCTAGCCGGTGTGATGACTTCGACGACGGCACGATCACGCAAAAAGAGACGAGTCCCAGAAACCTAGAATAGGTGACAAGCAAACACCGAATGAGTATATAACTCAGTAAGCCATAAGCATTCCACAACCATCCATTAATAAAATTATCACAACAGGAAACAATGAAATGAGGTTAAGTACTCCATCCATACCAAACTATACCATAGTTCCTTAAACCCTATGGTTCAATCTCATACCAAGTCCTACATTGGCCTTTCATACATCATTTTATTTTCGTTATAATCATACAATTAAACGAACTTTCACCTATTCCACAATGAACCTTATGTACGTGACTTCAACTATAATCGTCACATAGGTTCAAAACTTACCAAGCTCAACTCCAAATATAAACATAGCGCCTATTAGCCATGAACTCAAGGTACTTACCTTTTCCGCTGTCCAAAATTGACTCGGTAAAGTCGCACCCTTCATGTAAATAATTTATAGAAAATATATACTGGGTTGCACACATAATGTTTAGTAATCAACCACGCACACTTAGTGCCATGCACTTTAAACTCACACACTTAGTGCCATGCATTTCAAGTTCGCACACTTACCTTTTCCGCTGTCCAAAATCGACTCGGTAAAGTCGCACCCTTAATGTAAATAATTTATAGAAAATATATATTGGGTTCACACACATAGTGCTTAATAATCAACTGCGCACACTTAGTGCCATGTACTTTAAACTCGCACACTTAGTGCTGTACAATTTAAACCCTCACACTTAGTGCCAATCTCATGACCGTGAACACTTATTGCCCGCACACTTAGTGCCGAAAACCAGCCACTCTATAGGCTTCACTTCCTTTTTACATTCGACAAATTTCATCTCTACTTACATATACATTTGTATACATTTCATCTCATTAAACACAATGGTATAGGTATTACGATCCTTTAAATCAATACCAAAGATATGCTTAATGACTTACTTGTGTTGGGTAAGATGGTTCCAACTCGGCTACTCGATGATCTTTTCTTTGCCTTTGCTCGATTCTCCTCCTTTAACTCCTTGAGCTTAATCAATAAATCAACTAGTTTAACCGCCTTGTTAAATATTTACAATCCAATTACACATGCATATGTATGTTAGTATATTCGGCAATCACCCTTACTAATCACCCACTTGATCAATTATAGAGAATCAAAGTTAATATCACAATGTGTACCCTATATGGCCCATTATACATAATCAAATTTAACATCATCTATATATTTACTCATATGGCCGAATATACCTAATCATACATACACCTAACCAAAAATAAATTCTAAAATCTTTATATCATTTATACACTAAGCCGAGTACTCTTACCAAGTTCACCTATATTTTCCAACAAATTCTTCATTGATCAAACACATATTCGGCTAAAGAAATGGCAATTTTAGCAACTTTTGATTTAATACTTAATCACTTATAATACATCTAAATATATATTTTTTTTCATATTATTAACACAATTCACATACATTACTTAATATAACATTTTCACATTCGGCATTAGTATCAACCATAGTAGCCGATTCTTCCTACTTTGTACCCATGCATCTATTTGATCCTTAGTTAGTTCAAACACTCAAAGTCAACCATCTCCATACCTCATCACCAAAGACATCAAAATACCAACCAAGAATGTAACATTCATGGCCGAATATCATCTCCATCATTTAACAAAGTTTGAACCATGGCTACGTAGATTTCAAACTTACAACTTAAAATATACATGAATCTCAAAGAATAATATCAAACATACCTCAATCTAGTTACATGCATGGCCAAACTTCCTCCTAATTCTCTTCCAAACCAAACATGAAGCAAGAACTCCTTCCTCCTCCCTTAGAATTTTCGGTCAAAAGAGGATGAAAAAGGATGAACAAAATTTTTCTTTTCCTTTCTTTAGCTCACGGCAATGGGGGGGGGAAACAACCACTCATTTTTTTGTTTTCATTTCTTTATTACCCATACTCCTTATTTTATTTTTTTCTAACATACCTCACTAAGCCAACATGTTCCCAACATGTTTCCACCCATAGCATGGCCAACCACTAGCTCAAATTTTGGGTAATTTGACATGCAAACCCATCATTTTCATAACATGCATTAATAGACCATTTTAAATTAGCCTATCATATTTTCACCATGTCTCATATCGATCCCTATTTAATAATTTCTCATGCAATTGGCAAAATTGGAGAATGAAACTTCCACATACTCATGTACACACATAATAAGCATAGAATATGGAAATTAATTATTTTTATGACTCGGTTTTGTGGTCCCGAAACCACTTCCCGACTAGGGTCAATTTTGGGCTGTTACAACAAGGCTTTCAATTTGTCAAAACTTTACTAGCATTTATCAGTTCATTCAAATTTCACATCTTTCTGCAACAAACGAGTCATCGGAGAAGCTATCATAGAAAACCCTTTTACAAATCTCCGCTAATACCCAGCGAATGACTTCAGACACATTTTTTAGTGATTTCCAGTTAACAATAGCTAAAATTTTATTCGGTTCAATCCTGATACCTTCAGCAGATACTATATGTCCAAGAAAACCAATTTTCCATAGCCAAAAATTCATATTTACTAAATTTGGCATACAGTTTTTCTCACGCAGGGTTTGTAACACAATTCTCAAATGATCAGCATGCTCATTTTCATCTTGAGAATATACCAGGATATCATCAATAAATAACACCATAAATTTGTTTAGATACGGTTTAAAAATTCTATTCATAAAATCCATAAATACTACAGGTGCATTAGTCAAGATGAATGACATCACAAGAAACTCATAGTGGCCGTACCTAGTTCTAAAGGTTGTCTTTGGTACATCTGAGTCTTTTACTCATATCTGATAGTAACCAAAATGAAGATCAATCTTTGAAAATATAGTGGCACCTTTTAAATGATCAAACAGGTCATCAATATGAGGTAATGGATACTTTTTCTTGATTGTAACCTTATTTAGCTGCCTGTAATCAATATATAATCTCAACGACCCATCTCTCTTTTTAACAAATAAAACTGATGCACCCCAAGGTGAAAAACTAGGTCAAGCAAAGCCTTTATTAGTTAGTTCATGTAGCTGATTTTCAACTCTTTTAATTCAGTAGGAGCCATTCTGTAGGGTGCTATGGATATCAGTGTTGTAACAGCCCATTTTTCAGTGGTGTCTTGAAATAGTGGTTTCGGGGCCACCAGATCCAACAAGTAAGTTTGTAAATATCATATTTAATATTTGCGAGTTAATTGTGATTTTAAAAAGGTTTTTGATATTGTGATTTTTGTTTTAGAAGTGATTTATTAAGTTCAAGTGGTATGACCCTAAGATCAAGTGGTTTTAAAGATATAAGTATCGGGACCTCGTTTCTATAAACTAAGCTGTAAATATTTTTATAAATATTTATGGAGTGTAATTAAGGTAGTATTGAAGTTTCGTTGAAAAATTTTATATTTTCGATAGTTAATTAAGCAAAAAAGACTGAATCGCGTAAAGTGCGTTGTGTTCTATAAGCTAAAGGCATTAAATAGCTATAGAACTTTAAAATGGAGGTCCTTATATGGTAATTAGACCATTAAATGAGTTATTGGATGTGCATGTCTTGAAAATTATGAAAATTTTAAAGTTAGGTAAGGGTAATTTGGTAATTAGGCAATTAAAGATATATTAAATAAATGAAACAAAGTGGTCATCTTTTTGTTTCATCTTTCAACCAAAGTTTACAGCAAGGGAGAGACATGGAAGCTTGAAAATTTTTCTTAAGCAAATTCCTTGCATGTAAGCCTTTAAACTATCAGTTTCTTGTAATTTTTATGTTTTTGAGATCGTTGCAACTAGGTCCAACTAGCCCGTACCTTTGATTTTGAAACTGTTAAAGATTTTAAATGTTTCCATTGATGAATCTTGTGATATTTTTGTTAGATGATGAATTTGGAATATTGATTTATATTTAAAAGTATTTTGTTAAGTGATTTTGAAGAAATTTTTCGATTAAGGACTAATTTGTTAAATTAATAGAAGTACAAGGATTTAATGTGGAAGTTTTGCATGAATGTGCTGCTTTGGATGCCATGAACATTCGGCTAAGCACAATTTTGGGTAAAAATGGTTAATTTGCATGTTTTGGGCTCAGGGACTAAAATTAATAAAAGTAAAACTTTAGGGGTAATTTTGTAAAAATGTCAAAAATGACCAAATTGTATGAAATGAAATGTTTTATTGTCTAAATTAATATATTGAATGAAATTATTAATTTAGATCAAGTTCAGGAGAAAAATCGAGGAAAACAAAAGATTACCAAAATGCTCTTGAAATTTGGTATTTCTGCAATTTAGCTAGGTAAGTTTGATGAACTATACTATGTATAATTTTGATTAAATTGAATCTTATGATATGAAATTTTATTGAAAATGAATTGATATATATATGTTAGTATACAATTTATCGAATTCCGTTTGAACTATAGGAATATTTAGGATACAGATGACATGTCATTAGGGGTTACCGTGTTTGGGTACTGGTCTAGTACGTCCTACCGGTGGCTGAGTTTTCGGCATGTGTTGCGGTTACTTTACAGCTTGTGTGAGCAGCATCGTGTAGCTACATCTTGACTGACAGCTTGTGTGAGCAGATCTATTTATGGCTCGAGAGAGAACACTGATATGAGATATGAGATAGTAGTGGTTTCGACCAAGTGTTGGCACTTAGTGTGCGAGATTCCTGTGTATCCAATCTTATTCTAGGTGGTTCAACGGGTACAGTTCTGTTACGAGGTTATATGAGTTTGATACTAACTAATACAGGTATATACATGAAATACATGGAAGTGATGGTACATGATATATTGATATATTGAAATGGGTGATATATATATGAAGAAACGGTAAGAGAATGATATGTATCATGACATGTACATATATGAATATCTTTGATATGTTGATACATGGAAATTATGTAAGTGGAGACGAGTAATAAACTCAAGTGTGACATGCTGAGAATAAGGCTATCAAATGTTGAATTTATATGAAATATGTTCAAGTAAGCTAACATGTGTTTTTGTTTGATGCTTAGGCAAGTGTCAAGCTATTGGTTGAATGGTATTCTGTTTACATATAAGTTGCATTGAAATGGTAAGTGCTCAAATGAAAATATGCTTCTGCTCATGAAAAAGTGGTAAGGTCTAAGTTATGCAATTTGTTATGAAATGGCTTATGATGTGATTAGTTTGAAAAGGGATATGTTTAAATGTACTAGCTTGTGGCTATGGTTAAATGATATGCTTATGACTTGTGTGTTATGCATATGGAACGAATGTGGACAGTAATGAAATGAAAATGAAAATAAAGAAATTTGGAAGAGTATAAAGTTGTCTAAAATCCTACTATGCTAGGGATAATATGTATAAGTGATGTTGTGAATTTACTCATTTTGTGAGTTGTTAAATTTGGTTTCATGAATCATGTGGTATCGGTATATGATTATTCTTGATATGTATAAATTTCATATTGGAAATAGATTGATATGTTTAAAGTTTATACGAGCTTGCTAAGCATTCATTACTTGCGTAGTTGTTTTTCTTTACTTTTCAGACAATCGGAAGCTCGATCGGGGTTGGAAGCTAGTCGAAGTTATATCATATTATCCACCAGTTCTATCACTACTTCGAATGTTTTGATTTTGGTTATAATGGCATGTATATGTATTCTGATTAATATTGGTCTATGTGTTCGAATGTCAAAATGACCATTTGATTTGGTTGAGTTTTGGTATATTGATGGTATAATGGCAAAGTTTGGCATGTATATGAGTAGCCTTGTTATAGTTAATGTTTGGCTTGTTTGTTTGAATGATAAAAGATGAAATGGTAGTTGAATATGCATATGGTATAGGTGTTTTGTGATATGTGGTATATGTGGTGATTTGGTACCTTGTTATGTATAAGTATTTAGTTAATTGGTATTAGTTAAAGAATGGCATTTTGGTACCAAATGGTTTGTGTTTGGTAAGTAAGATTTATGGTATGTATGGATGCAAATCAAATTGGAAGTTAGTTGTTTATTTTGACCAAATGGAGTACTTGGTGATACATGTTTATAAATTGTTATTTGAGATGCCTAAGTGCATATTGGTTGAATGTGGTTATACTATATGTATAAAGCTAGATTATGCATGATTTTGGTGTCTTTTGAGGGCTTAAGTATATGTGCAAAAGGGATTATGGGTACATGTTGAAAAGGGTAAGAAAAATGGCTTGTAAAATGGCCTATCTTCGTCCACATGGATAGAGACACGGGCGTATGTCTCAGCCGTGTGTCCCTCGTATTTTTCAAAAGGCTGCAAGTCAGGTTTTACACGGCCTAGCACATGGCCTAGCACTCAGGCGTGTGAGCTTATTTCGAAGGGTACACGGCCTGGCACATGGGCATGTAGTTTGGCCGTGTGACCCAAGTCAGTGAGTTACACGAGACGAACACGGTCGTGTGTCCCTATTTTGAATGCTTACATGGCCAAATACACGAGCGTGTCTCTTAGCCGTGTGAGTTACACGGCCTGGCCACACGACCATGTGACCCCTTGATAAACCGTAATTTATACATATTTTTATCCCATGCTTAGCACATTTATGGATGATTTCTCCTTAGATTTGGTGAATTTGATGCTTCTAATCCTTTAATTTCATGTTTTATACTTAGGTGAGCATAGGAGAATAAAAAGAGCGAGAAACGGGCCGAAAATGGAGAAAATGGACCCACATGGGAAATCAACACGGCCTGGACTTCCTCACACGGGTAAGCCACATGGCCGTGTCCATTTGGCAGGATCGAAGCACGACTTACACGGGTACACTACATGCCTGTGCCTATTTAACAGCCTTGGCCACAGTCTGAAGCAATCGCACACGGGCGTGTCCCTGTCAAGCCCAAGTATAGTCCTATTCGAAAAAGGCCACTTTTGAGGCCTCTTAGGCATTCTGAAGCCTATTTAAACACTTGAGGAGGCACTAGAAAAGGACACACGGAGTAGGAGGCAAGGAATTACTCAAGGAAAGCTAATTGATCCATCTCAGAAGTCGGATTCATCGTCAAGACTGAAGATCTCCCTTCAATTTCCTTCAGGAGCTTTGGGTTTTCTTTATTTTTTTTATCTTCATTCTTTTGAGATGTTTTCTTTCATAATTATGAACTAAAACCCCTAAATACCTAAGAGGAATGAAACCGAAGACGGATCTTGTTATTATTATCTGAATTGTATGATAAATATTTGACTTGTTCTTAATTATGTGTTTTTAATTCTTGTTTTAATATTCTAGGATATTCATTCAAGTTTATACGCTTATTCAGAGGAGCAAAAGTCTCTGTCTAAGAGTAAATTTTTCATAATTAAGCAGAATTGATTGCACACATAGAGATAGGGTGACAAGATTTTGCCGAATTAGGGTGAAACCTAATAAGGGAGTCCATAGATCGAGTTAATACAACACTAGGGTGTTAATTAGAAAGATATTTCAATTAATCAACCTAGGGTTAGACGTTATTAGTCTCGAAAGAGATAATAATATAACTTAGGGATTTCTACGGATCAAGTCAAATGAATAAATCGTCTGATTTAGAGTCAAATAACAAGTGAAGTCTAGGTGGATTTTTCCTTGGATATTGTCTTAATCAATCAAGTTTTCCCAAAAGCTTTTCCCCAATTTTCTCTCTGTGAACCCTTAGTTTAATTAATTAGTTTAGATAAACAAATCCCTTAATTTTTAGGCTAGATAATAAAAAGAAAGTAATTACTACTACTCTTGGTTCCTTTGGGTTTGACAATCCGGTCTTGCTAAAGCTATACTACTGTTCGATAGGTACACTTGCCTTCATCGTGATTGTGACACCCCTAATTTGACCCTAGTCGAAAAGTGGTTTCGGGACCACAAAATCGAGTCATAAAAATAATTAGCCGTCATATTTTATGTTTATTATATGTGAATATGAATGTGTGAAAGTTTTAAGCTTCGATTTAGTAAATTGCATGTGAATTTAGTTAATAGGACTTATGTGTGACATTTTTGAAATGTGATAGGTTAATCTATAAGGGTCTATTAAAGCATGTATTGAAAATAATGGTTTTGCATGTCAAATACCCCTTTTTGTTAATAGTGGCCGGCCATGATGATGGCATATATTAAAATATGTATTAAATTTTAGTTAAATGGTTATTACTTTATATAAAAGAAAGAAGAAAATTTTGGTTATGTTTTTGTTCTTCTTGCCGTGAACTAAAGGAAGAAAAAAAGGGGGAAAAGAAGCTAGGCATTCGGTCTTCTACTTGCTTAATTAAGGTAAGTTTTAGGTAAATTCTTGAGATTTTATGAAATTTTAGTTGATGGATAGGTCTTTGATTGAGCCCATGTGTGAATTTTGATCCTTGTGGTGATTTGGGCATTCGGTTAAGGTAGAAAACTTAGAAGATGATTTCTATTCCTTATGTTTTATGAGTTGGGAGCTTAAATTGAAGTTGAATAAGGGGAATATGTGTATTGAGGTTTTAGTAATATGGAAATTCGGTTATGAGAGTGTGTGTGTGGTCACTTGCCGAATGTGGGTGTTAAGGTTAGTAGGTTGGCTTAATTCTTGTATTAGAAATCTATTTGAGAAATTAGATAGGCTTTGGATGGTTGAAGTAACGAAATTAGAAACTCATGAACTTGATTTAAATACTTTAAATTTATGGTAGTTAAATGGAATAGAAAGGATCTATTCGGCCATGGAGGTTAAACACATTGTTAAATTGTTGAATATATGCTTTGGTTGTTAATGAATATTCGGTATTGGTATGAATCTCATTAATAACATTTAGTTATTAGATTTGGTATAAAATACTTATTGAAATGGTGGAATTGGATAACTTACTTATGGATTTTAGTTATGAGAGTCTTTTGTAAGTAGAGCTAGAGGGTTTAAAGGGTGGTGTTTAAAAATAAACATGTATATGGACCCTATGTATGTACCTTGTAATTTTATTGTAAACTTTTGGTTTAACTCGTATCATATTAATTGCCAAAATACTAGCTTGTGTGGAAAATTTTGTGTATGTTTTTATGTGCCGAATGTGAGTTAAAGAAAATGGAGCTCACTATGTGTATCATGGTCAACCTTTGATAACTAATATGTCTTGATTCGTAAATTGAGTTAAAAGATTATATATGTTCGATCTAGCCTAAGCTAGGCTTGACTTGTAACATAGTAATGATTGACTGAACGTATATGTGTGAGATAGTGAGGATAATTGTATTTCTTGCTTTGATTAAGTGAAGTATATGAAGTTGATATACTTAATTTACTCAATTAAGCTTAAGAGCACATAGGGACAATTTCGGATAAGAGAAAAGCTACCTAACCGAATAGTCGATCTGTAATCGTTCGACAAATTCCGAGGTAAGTTCTTAAGTATTTGAGTTTGATTCCTTTGCAAGTTTTAAGTTTTTAAATGGGATGAATATGAATTAAGTATATACGTCAAGGTCAATGGCTTTTCTAAATGATGGCATATATGATATTATGTTTTAAATATGTGAATGAGAACTTTACAGAGTAAATTGTATAAATCTGCTAGGGACAGCAGCAGTAGCGTGTTTTGGAAAAATTATCATAAATTGTGGGAGTTGAGTTAAAGGCTGAATAAGTTATGTAATTAAAGCTTGATGTGTCTAGTGTCGTATAAAAGAAATCGTGTAAGAAAAAGGGGTTGCCGATAATGAGATTTTCAAAGTTGTGTGAGACAGAGTCAGAATGGCTCTGAAATCCCCTGTTCAGTATTTGGAAAATCATTATAAATCGTAATAAAATGATTATAAGATAAAATTATATGCTTAGACTCCTTAGTGAGTCTAGTTTCAAAAAAAATAAACGAAAACATATTTTGAATTCTGTACAATGAGAAATTAAATTCTTAGTGAAGAGTAGTCAGAGTAGTCAATCAGTAAAATAGGGGAAACTTTAAGAAAAATCTGGTATTGATTAGCCAAACCAAAAATTCTGAAAATTTTGTGGATAGAAGATATACGAGTCTATTTTCATGAAAAATTAACGGCACATCATTTGGAGTTTCGTAGCTCCAGTTACAAATAATTTAACGACTGTTGCTCAGGAAAACAGCTTGTAGAGAATATGTGATTAGGTTGTAAACATTGATAAAACTTGTTTTAGTTGCTCATAAGCTATTGATTAAACCCATACGTGAAATCTAATTTGTGACATTATAAAATGATATATGAGTGTTAGATGGATCCTTGATATTAAAATTGCGAAATTGTAAGTTTATAAGTATTCAAATATGAAATGATAGTATGGCTTGAAATTGAATTATTCATTGGAAAATGATAGATGTAGATTGAGCCAAGACAAAGTGTATACATGAAAGTTTATGTGGTGTATGAAGTATATTTAGATAATTGTGATGTGAATATATGAAAATTTATATTTTGATTCAGAATTTTATGTGATGAATGTGAATGTGTATATATGAGATAAGGCCGAATGGCCAATGTGATGAACGTGAAAGTATATATATATTGTGGCCAAATGACAAACTGTGGAAGGTGTGTTTTATTAGATATTTGATGAGGCAAATGAATTACAAATATGATAGTCGATGTGAATGCTGTAACATGTGAATAAATATGCATGAAACTTTGTGATGTAAATCCGGGATTTAAGACCCGATGACTATATGTGGTGACTATGTCCGGGTTAAGACCCGCTGACTTCGTGTGGAGATTTCATCTGAGCTAAAGGTCTCGCCGATAATCCGAGTAGAGTTTAAAGCTATAAGACTTCGCAATAAGAATTGCTTATAAATATATTCAATGCGAAAGGTTAAACAGGTATGTACTCCAAGTTTATATGTGAGCTTGATTTGAACTAAATCATAAGGTAGTTATGTAATGCATACGTGAGCAATCTATGAGACTATTCCTATGATTATGTGACATCGGATCAGTGTGAGAGGTTATGCGAAATTATACAATATATCTATGTCACATGAGCTCGCTTTTATGTGAAAGTTTATCTGCCTATTGTATATGATGAGATGTGCATATTCGGTAAAGGGATGGTATGCCCGAAGGAAGAGTGAAATAAAAATACGAACAACTATGTTATAATTTGATTGTTATCTGTTGACACTGCTTAAAACTTACTAAGCATTGTAATGCTTACTCCGTTTACTTTGTTTCCTCTGTTTTATAGATCTCATTTGGAAGCTACAGGCTCGGGGATCATCAGCAACTAGTCACACTATCACTATCCACTGCTTGTTACTGTTATGTTTTGAATTATTTTATGGCATGTATAGAATAGACCAGTGGCTGAAGAATATTTTGGTTAATGTATATAAGCCATGCGAAAATGGCATCTTTTAAATGTGTACTTATAGAAGTTTAAATTGTATCCCTGACTGTTTTTAGTATTTATCTAAAGGAATGTTCTTTATTTCAAAAAAAAATAATTCAAAATTTTTACTGTTTTGATATGAGTTTCAAGTCCGGTAATGCCCCTTTACCTATTCCGGCGACGGATACGGGATAGGGGTGTTACAGTGATAATAGTTAGTTTTAAGAGCGATTAATTATAAATTTTTAAAACGTGTCACGAATATCACGTATCACCCCTACAGCTTGTAAATTTTAATCTATTCCCTAAAATTTTTATATGTTTCTGATTTAGTCCCGATTTGTTTCTAATGTGTTTTTAGGCCCTCGAGCGCTCGTATAAGGGACAATATGTATGCTATTGATTGGTTTTGCTGTGATTGATGATATGAATTAAACATTTTAAGATTTTTGATAGTCCTGAAATGTAAACTCCGGTAATACTCCGTAACCTTGTTCTAGCAACGGATACGGGTTAGGGGTGTTACAGGTGTTATCCTGGGAACAAGATCTATAGAAAATTCTACTTCTCTAATAGGTGGTAAACTAGGTAATTCTTCGTGAAACACATCAGAAAATTCACATACAACTGGCACTGACTTAATATTCGACTCAGATACTTTAGTGTCCAACACATACGCAAGATAAGAATCATACCCTTTTCTGATATATTTCTGTGCTTATATAGCTGAGATTACATTGGAGAACCCATTCAATCCATCAGATTCAACTCGGAGCAATTCACCATTCTGACATTTTAATACAATGTACTTCTATTTACAATTTACTATTGCATCATGCTAAGTTAGCCAGTCCATACCCAGAATTATGACAAATTCATCAAATGGCAACAACATTAAATCAGCTGAGAAACTATAACCTTGTACCATTAGCGGAAAATTTTTTACAAATTTTATCCACCATCACATACTGACACAAAGGGTTCGAAACTTTAACCACAAATTTAGTGGACTCAATAGGTAAATTTTTAATAGACACTAAATTTGTGCATATATATGAATGTGTTGAGCCAAGATCAGTTAAAGTAGTAATATCAGTATTAAGAAGAGAAAACGTACCAGTAATAACATCAGGTGCAGAAGCATCCTTACGTGTATGTATAACATACGTTTTGGCTGGTGCTCGTGCTTCAGATTTAGTAGTTAAATATTTTCTTGTACCTCAGCTATCACTCATATTACCGGGGTTACGAGGTGGTCCACCTCTCGAGGCAGGGTTGCTCGGTCTTGAAGTCTGAACTTTATCATTTTCAATCCTTTCCAAACAATCTTTAAGATAGTGGTGGAGAGAACCACATCTACAGTAGGCTACGCTTCTCATACGACACTCTCTGAAATGAAATTTATTACAATGCTTGCATTTAGGTTTGGAATTCTTGACACTTCCAGCACTTGCTACTGATGGGATGGGGGATCTTGGGTTAAAGCGTTGACAGCCTCGGTCTTTCCCAGAATACCCCACAGATGAGACAGAACGATCATGATATTTCTTTGAAGTTGATGATTGTGACTTGCCCACAAATCTTTTACTTGAAGTTCGAGCTTCTATCTCTGGCTGCCTCTTTATTTTATTCAGTTCTTTAGATTTATGTGCTCGGTCAGCTAATACAACAAATTCTTTTAGTTCCAAAATCCCAACTAATAGCTTGATATCCTCATTCAATCCTTCTTCAAAACGTTTACACATAACAATTTCGGTTGGAATACATTATCTGGCGTATTTACTTAACCGAACAAATTCTTGTTCATATTCAAACACAGTCATATTTCCCTGTTTAAGGTCTAAAAATTCCTTCTTTTTCCGATCAAGGAATCTCTGACTAATATACTTCTTTTAGAATTCTGTTTGGAAATGTTCTCATGTAACATTTCCCTTGGTACTACAGAAATCAAAGTATTCCAGCAATGATAGGCTAACTCTTTTAGCAGCGATACAACACATTTTAGACATTCTTCAGGTGTACAAGACAATTCATCCAAAACCTTGATGGTATTTTCTAGCCAAAATTCAGCTCTTTATGGATAATCATCGGTAGTAGCCCTGAATTCTTCTGCCCCATATTTTTGAATTTTATCTACTGGAGGCTTACCAGTTTAATAGGTTCAACACCCTGTGGCATCTCTGGAACTAGTTGAGGAGCAAGAGGAGAAGGTTGTTGTACAACAAGATTTTTTCTTAAGAATTATGTGAAACACCCATTCATCATTTGAAAGAAGGCTTCTTTACCTTCATCACCTCGGTCCTCAGATACGGGTCGTCTACTACTACTAGATGCAGCTCATTAAACTGAAGTTGGAGCATTGCTCTCAACTTCTTTGGATTCAGCCCTAGCTCAGTTGGATGGCATCACAAATTATATAATGGCATGTATAACTAAACTCGTACTTGCTACGTTAGTCCAAGAATCAACTAAATTGTAGCTCTGATACTAATAAATGTAACACCCCTAACCCGTATCTGTCACCAAAACAGGGTTATAGAGCATTACCAAAGTTCATAGATCAATTACAATTAATTGATGTCTTTTTCTATTCATATCTGAAAGAAATCATAATTCAATCATGTTGTCTCTTAAATGGACCCTTGATGTCCTATTTATACATTAGGAACAAGTCGGGACTAAATCGGAAACTCAGAGAATTTTTCACAAAATTTCAAAAAATTTCCTAGATGTAGGGGACACACACCCATGTCGGTAGGCCGTGTGGCTCACACGGCCAAATGAGCCACACGACCAAATGACACGCCCGTGTCTCAGGTCGTATGGGCATTTGATGTGAGGCACACGGCTGTGTCCCACCCCATGTCCATACCTGTGTAACTCTCTGGCTTAAGTCACATAGCCAGCCACACGCCCGTGTGCCAGGCTGTGTAGGCAATTTAATTTTTAAAAATTAGGTGCAGGATTCACATGGCCAAGTCACACGCTAGTGTACTAGGCCATGTGTCACACACGGTTGAGACACACGCCTGTGTGAACAATTGGAAGCATTCTATTTCTAATTTTTAAGCTGTAAGGGACACACGGCCAAACTACACGCCCATTCACATGGCCGTGTGTCACACACGGTTGAGACATTAAAACCAAGACATTAAAACCAAGCCAACATTAGCATTATACATGATATATCATCATATGTATTCAAACTTACCTTTTCAAAAACATATATGTTTACCATCCTTCAATCTAACCATACCAAGCATACATATATTAACCATACTACAACCTTATATATATATTCACCCAAAATACCATCACTAGCCATTCTAATGCTAGATTACAAACAACCATTTACATACCAACATTGGCTAAGTTATCCTATGCATGCCATTATACCAAAATAAGTTTCTTATTTATACCAAAACGAGCTGAAGGATAGTGTGATGATGATCCGACCGATTCCAACCTTTACGAGCTTCTGAGCACTATAAAACAGAGAAAAGAAAATCGAGTAAGCATTTCAAATGCTTAGTAAGTTCGTATAACAAGAATTTAACTTACCATTGATAGGCTAAGTCTTTTAGCAAAGATACAACACATTTTAGACATTCTTCAGGTGTACAAGACAATTCATACAAAACCTTGATGGTATTTTCTAGCCAAAATTCAGCCATTTCTGGATAATCATCGGCAGTAGCCTTGAATTCTTCTGCCCCATATTTCTGAATTTTATCTACTGGAGGCTTACCAGTTCTAATAGGTTCAACACCCTGTGGCATCTCTAGAATTGGTTGAGGAGCAGGATGAGAAGGTTGTTGTACAACAAGATTTTTTCTTAAGAATTATGTGAAACACTCATTCATCATTTGAAAGAAGGCTTCTTTACCTTCATCACCTCGGTCCTCAGATACGGGCCGTTTACTACTACTAGATGCAGCTCATTGAACTAAAGTTGGAGCGTTGCTCTCAGCTTCTTTGGATTCAGCCCTAGCTCAGTTGGATGGCATCATAAATTATATAATGGCATGTATAGCTAAACTCGTACTTGCTACATTAGTCCAAGAATCAACTAAATTGTAGCTCTGATACTAATAAATGTAACACCCTTAACTCGTATCTGTCACCAAAACAGGGTTATAGAGTGTTACCAGAGTTTATAGATCAATTACAATTAATTGATGTCTTTTCTTATTCATATCTGAAACAAATCATAATTCAATCATGTTGTCTCTTAAATGGACCCTTGATGTCCTATTTATACATTAGGAACAATTTAGGACTAAATCGGAAACTCAGAGAATTTTTCACAAAATTTCAAAAAATTTCCTAGATGTAGGGGACACACGCCCATGTGGGTAGGCCGTGCGGCTCACACGACCAAATGACACGCCCGTGTCTCAGGTCATGTGGGCATTTGATGTAAGGCACATGGCTGTGTCCCACCCCATGTCCATACCTGTGTAACTCTCCGACTTAAGTCACACAGCCAGCCACACGCCCGTGTGCCAGGCTGTGTAGACAATTTAAGTTTTAAAAATTAAGTGCAGGATTCACACGACCAAGTCACACGCCAGTGTGCTAGGCCATGTGTCACACACGGTTGAGACACACGTCTGTGTGAACAATTCGAAGCATTCTGTTTCTAATTTTTAAGATGTAGGGGACACACGGCCAAACCACACGCCCATTCACATGGCCGTATGTCACACACGGTTGAGACATTAAAACTAAGGCATTAAAACCAAGCCAACATTAGCATTATACATGATATATCATCATATGTATTCAAACTTACCTTTTCAAAATAAGTATACAAACATGCATCCAATTCATTATGGCCATTCAAAAACATATATGCCTAAACACATATGATCTCAAGAAACTTGTTAGTCATGTGTAACACCCCTCACCCGTATTCAACACTGAAATAGGGTTACATAGCATTACCGGACTTATAAAACAATTAAACATTCACTTTGCATACATTTTCACATTTCATGCAATTATTATTCAATCTCAATCAATATGTCCCTAAAACGAGCCTACAATGCCAAAAACATGCATTGGAAGTGGTTAGAGACTAAACTGATAACTTTGAAAACTCATAGAACATTTAAAATTTTTTTCTTAAAACACGGGACACATGCTCGTGTGGCTTAGTCGTGTGTCTCACACAACCAACAAGCACGCCCGTATCACATGTCGTGTGAGACACACGACCAACAGAAACGCCAGTTTCACAGGCCATGTGGACATTCGAAATGGGTGCACATGGTCGTGTCCCAGCCCGTGTTTGACCCCGTGTAACTATCTTACTTGGGTCATACGGCCAACACACACACCAGTGTGGCTAGCCCGTCTACCCTAAAAATGGCCATACACGCCCGTGTGCCAGACCATGTGCTAGGCCATGCCAAACTTGTAGGGTATACTGACTTATGCCACACGGCCAAGTCACACGCCCTTGTGTGAGGCCGTGTGAAGCATACTGACTTGATTTCAATTTCAACACCAGGGGACATATAGTCGTGTAACATAACTATGTGCCACACATGGCTGAGACATGTGCCCATGTCTCTGTCAGTATGGACAAAAATAGGCTATTTACCAAGCCATTTTGCCACCCAAACTTATGCTCACCTACATCAAACTCAAATGCACCAATCCATAGCATCAATAGGTATTTAAACCAACCAATTCAAACGTAAATCATGCACATTCTATACTTGCATTTTACATATACAAAAGCCACATACACACACACATATATATATACATGATTCAAACATACCAAAATAATACAAAATAAGTCATTACTCGTGGCTATATATACAAACCAAAATATAAACATTTATAAGCCATTTCAAATGGCACAACACATTACCAAATATACCAAAATGACCAAGTCCTTATACATGCCATATACTCAAAACAAAAGCTCAAAAGTACCAAACTGACAGTTGGATATTGTGATGTAGTCTCCGATGATCCCCGAGTCTGAACTAGCTTTAAGATCTCTATAAAACATGGAAAAAAATAACAAAGTAAGCTTTATAGCTTAGTAAGCTCGTATGAAATAAACTCAATCTTAACATGAATATACAAATCATCAATTTAAACATAACAACATGTAATTCATTTAACTAACAAACCTTTCACATTTTCAATAATAATCTTATATATGAACTTCACAACTTATTCGATTTAATCTTATATAGTTCATCTACATACCTGTACCATCTCGTATCAATCTCATACATAACCACGTCTTTCATTTACTCATTGAACCATTCGAAATACTATCGAATACATGAGAAACTTGCACCCGAAGTACCACATATATAGCCAAAGCTATCTCAATCTCATATCACATATATTGCTCACACTAGAGCTATCAACAGGCCTGCTCACAAAAGCTGTCAGTCGAGATCTAGCTACAGGATGCTGCTCACACAAGCTATCAAGTATCCGCAACACATGCCGGTATACTCAGCCACTGGTAGGACGTACAGGACCAACACCCGAATCACATAATCACAATAATTTCCCTAATCACATCTCACTAGTATCCAAATCTATTCATAAGGTTCAACCGAGATTTCTAACATTGAATCATCGTTGAATCATTGTTGAACATGTCTATAATATTGTATTAGTAGTTTATGCAATATCAAAGCATTTAAAACATATTTATAATGAAACTTATTACATACGAACTTACTTCGGATGTAAAAACGACTAAATTAGTCGATTAGTCGAGAACTTTGTTTTTCCCTCAATTTAGATCTAAGTTTCACTTTTCTTGATTTATATGTAATCAAAATTAACTTATTTAATCATCTCTATATTCAATTTAATCCAAAATTTACTTTAAGGAATTTTTACACAATTACCCCTAATGTTTCACATCTTTTACAATTTAGTCCTTATTTCATTAAAACACAAATTCATGCAATTTAACCACAACCCATGCTAGCTGAATTACAAATAAGTCCCTAGCAGCCCATATTTTCCATTTATTTCACATTCAACCACAAACTTTATAACACCCCAAACCCGGCCTAGACATTATGGCCGAATCTGGCATATCACATCGAAGTGTTTTTCAAAAATTAATCTTTTCGATAAAAATCCGTTACTAAATCTAAATCCTTTTATTATTATTTAACAAAAGTTCTCGTCATAATGTTTACCAATTTGTTTGCCTTTGGTATATTACCTTAATTTAAAACGTGGAAGCATTTTGAAAACTTTGTTGTTGAAAGCTCATGTTCTTTAGAAAACCGTGACTATTTCGAAAACTCGTGTTTTCCTAGACTAGCAGTTTAATATAAGAAATCAAAATCCCAATTAAAACTTAAAACCCACAACTGGCCTTATTACATAAATTAAAACCCAAAACGAAATCTAATAGCAAATAAAAGAAACAGAAGTAGTAGTGTGGCCATCTCCGAGTCCCTCATAGCACCGATCCGCCTAAGGATTACCTGAACAGTTAAAACAAATGGGCGAGTTTATGAAAAGCTCAGTGTGTAATCCCAATAACAAACAAACAGTGAATAACACAGTCTGGGCCTAAGCCCTATTCAGTATCAGTACAGTCTGGACCTAAGCCCTATTCAGTATCAGTACAGTCTGGGCCCTAGCCCTATACAATAGCAGTGTGGGCTTAAGCATAATACAGTAACAATACAGTACAGTGTAATGTAATTATGCATCCCACCCAAATCCAACTAGCACACCACCCGTACCAACCAACACACCATGTGGGGATATAAATCGACCCACCCAGCCAATACACCAATATCGCAGCAAAGCTGCCAGTAATAATAATGCAGCATAACTGCCAGAAACAGTAAATGTGGCAAAGCTTCCAGTATCAGTAATTGTGGCATAGCCACCATTAACAGTGAATGTGACATAGTCACCAGTATAGAACTTCCTCCATATCAAAATCCCAACCCCATGCAGTATGTTGTGTCATAAATATTATGTGTATGAAAAGTCATACTCAGTATAATCATATATGTAAATCATAAGCACATCATTCATACGGAACATAGGGGCATAATCGACATTTTATCATATAGGTGTATTACAGTCATTTTACCCTACAGGGGCATTACAGTCATTTTGTCCTACAGGGGCATTACGGTCATTTTACTCTACAGGGGCATTACGGTCATTTTACTCTACAAGGGCATTACGATCATTCTACTCTACAGGGGCATTACAGTCATTTTACTCTACAGGGGCATTACGGTCCTATAATGACTTCTCCGGAGGTCTATAGTCGCCTTGAGTGACACAGACAACCTAAATGATCATATCGGTGTAAGTGGGCCTAAGGCCCAAAGTGGGCCCACAAGCTCGTATGGCCCATTTAGCCCAAATTTAGATACGGCTATGTGTACACCATAGCCTGGTTCATTAATAGTCACTTACTGTTGATTTTATCCTTGTGTGCCCACGAGCCCATTGGGCCCACACGGCCCATCGAGGCTCAAAACAACCGAAGTCATGTGCGCGACATGACAAGTCCAACTACTTCTCGCTTAACAGGAAATTTACCCACACGGGCCCATGGGCCCATTAGGCCTATTCAGCCCATTTCGTGGCTCAAGTGGCCCACTACGGCCTAATCCCATGAATTCGTTCATGGTGGCCTTACTTGTCGTACGCCCACGTTCCGTGAGCTCGGTTCACCACATGTGCTATCGCATGCTCATGTGGCGTCATACGCCATATTTTGGCTTTTCGGCGTTTTTTCGATCTACAGTCATAGCAGAGTAAAAAACACATACATTTTCAACTTTTCAGCCGGTTATCAAAACAAGGCATACGGTTACACACCTGCTTACGAAAACGTTGGAAGCATCCACGAGTACTCCAACCTACATTCATCCAAACATTTAATCAATCATTCACTTATTACGGTTTATATTGTAACACCCCGCACCCGAGACCGCTGCCGGAGTTGGACACGAGGGGTTAACGGCTTAAACCACTCATTTTCACAGTCCATTTTAAAAATTTCCAGGCAGTTGGCTAACTGCGTCACTGTCACTTGAAAAATCATATCTTGAGTTCCAAAACTTGAAAATCAGTTTTGTAATTTTTTCTTGAAACTAGACTCATATGTCCATCTACATATTTTTTTCTAGAATTTTTGGTTGGTCCAATTAGTACAGTTTATTAGTTAAAGTCTCCCCTGTTACAGGGTGCGACTACACTGACCTTCATGCATTACGACCTGGATATCTCCCTGTACAGGGCTTCAATACTGATGCCGTTTGTTTCTATAGAAACTAGACTCAAAAAGAAATCTATAAATATATGGCATGACTTCTAAATGTCTCTGGTTAATTTATAATGAATTTCCAAAGTCAGATCAACGGATCCAGAAACCGTTCTGGCCCTGTCTCACGAAAACTTTAACATCTCATAATATACTGTTCATATTAACATTTCGTTACTTTCCTATGAAAATAGATTCATCAAGGTTCAATTACATAATTTATTCACTATTTAATTCCATTCCTACTATTTTTAGTGATTTTTCACATCCACATCACTGCTGCTGCCAGCATCTATTTTTAAGGTAAACTTTACCTATTTCATGATCCTTCATGGATCAACTAGAGTTTGTCATACATATATCAAAAGTGATCATGAATAACCATTCCCATGGCTAACCGTTGCCAACATTTCCATACCTCTCGACGGACAACATACAAAACGATTATAATGCTATGATCAAAGTATATTTAAGCCATTTTCGCATGGCTATCCAAATTTACACAATACCGAAGGGTTCATGACCAACAACAGAAGGGTGGTCCTATACATGCCATTTCAAAGTTCAACCAAAAGTATACCAAAAGGAGCTTTGATAGTGTGGGCGACTTCGACTTCAAAATCCCGAGTCCGATAGCTGAAGAACCAAAATCTATAAAACAGAGAATCAAAGAAACGGAGTAAGCATTAAATGCTTAGTAAGTTTTGAGCAAAGAATTTAGACACAACCAAAGTATAGCATTCATGTAGCTAAACAGATAATTTCATATGCACAAATTTTCAATATCATACTTACTTCACATTACCAACCCTTATATTCATACACAAAGATCAACTTAGCCAAAGGCCGGTAGCTCATTTATCAACTGAGCGAATACTTATTTGTAAGGGCTCAACTAATTCAAAGCACATACGAAACATACCTCAATGTTGGGATGTTACAAGCGTATTAACTGAAATTTTTACAGCAAGATCGTTCATTCCCGAATCACGTACCTTCAAAATTTAACCGGATATAGCTACTCATTCAAATGCTTTCGGGACATAGCCCGGTTATAGTAACTCGCACAAATGCCTTCGGGACTTAACCCGGATTTAGTAACTCGCACCAATGCCTTCGAGCTTAGCCCGGAATTAGTAACTCGTACAAATGCCTTCGGATCTTAGTCCGGATATGGTAACTTAGCACAAAGCCTTCGGGACTTAGCCCGGACATCATTCGAATAACCATGCACATCTAACAATAAATCATGACACATTCGTATTTCATTTTCATTAGCAAAACTCAAACACAAGACACTTATCACTCTTGCAATTTCGGCTCAATAGCCACACACAAAGAGCATGATTTTGATTTGCTTAAAACATGATCTAATCAAATCATAATTTAAGCTCTATTACTCAAGAACTTACCTCGAATTTTGTCGAACGATTTCGATGGCTATTCGACCACTTTTTCCTTCCCTTTATCGGATTTAGATCCCCTTTGCTCTTGAGCTTAATTAAACAAATAAATTGATTTAATCATTTGAGCATCGAAAAGAGGAACACAAGGCACTTAGCCCATATTTATACATTAGACATTAAAGTCACATACATGTGAAATCATGCATCAACTCAACATATTAACCCACACTCCCTTTTAGCCGATTGTCCTAACCAAGATAAAGGCATCAATATGCTTGCCTCTAACCGAATGCATGCAACACTAATCTTCTCATGTGGCCGAGTATGCATGTATATGTTGAGGCCAATTATATGCTTAATACTTCCCACAAGTATGGTTACTTGTATTGGTTATATACCGTTTCGTTTCAAATTCAAAACTCGGCTAATACGCATTTATACACTAGTAATCAAATACTAACATTTTGCATTTTATCTTACTACCATTTCACATCTACTTTCTACCATGGCCGAATACATCAAGACACCATTTACCCTTGCAAGGCATAAATTTCATCATCAAAACTAACAAGCTTATAATCCTATGACCGAAACCTCTAACAACACCAATTAAAATACTTCATGGGTTTGAGGTAAAACCAAGAAAGAAACTCATGAATATCGAGATATAAGCACTAACATTGTTCATCTAGATTTAGCATGACACAACATCCATCACCCTTATATTTACCATAGCCGAAAACCTTACTCATTCCAAAAATTCAAATCTCAACTTGGTCACAAAAATAACTTGATATCTCACCAACACAACATCAACACCAAGCAAGAATGATGCATCCATGGCCGAGTGTCATTTCCATCACATAGCAAGATTTAAACCATGGGCTAGGTAGAACTCAAGCTAACAACTAAAACATGCATGCATCTCATCGAACATCATCAAACATACCTTAGCCTAGTTACATGCATGGCCGAACCTCTTCAACCTTTCTTCTTCCTTCCTCCTTAAAATTTTCGGCCAAGGATGAACACTTTTTTTTTTATTTTTCTTTCCTTCAACTCACGGCAATAGGGGGACAATCACACACATCCTTTCTCTTTTTTTTTGTTTCTCATCCTACTAACACTAATATTTTATTGCCCATGCTCTTTATTTTATTAATCCTTACATAATGCATTACCCCAACATGTTTATGACATGTTTTTAGCCATAACATCTTGTCCACCCATGTTCATGGCCGGCCACTACATATTAGGGGGGAAATTGACATGCAAGTCCCCCTTTTGATTACATGCACTATTAGGTCCTTGTAGATTAGCCTATCACATTTCAAAAATGTCACCCATAAGTCCTTTTGACAAAATTCACATGCAATTTACTAAATCGAAGCCTAAAACTTTCACACATTCATAATCACATATTTTAGACAATAAATATCACATTCAAATAATTTGGTGACTCGGTTTAGCGGTCCCGAAATCGCTTTCCGACTAGGGTCACTTTAGGGCTGTCACAACTCTCCCCCACTTAAGAAATTTTTGTCCCCGAAAATCTTACCGGTAAATAGGTTTGGGTATCGCTCTTTCATAGAGTTCTCGGGTTCCCAAGTAGCTTCTTCGATCCCGTGTTTGAGCCATAACACTTTCACTATCGGAACCCTTTTGTTTTGCAACTCTTTCACTTCACGAGCTAGGATACGAATTGGTTCTTCCTCATAACTCATTTCGGCTTGAATTTTGACCTCGGAGGGGTTTATTACATGCGAAGGATCGGATCTATAACGTCGAAGCATCGAAACACGAAAAACGTTGTGGATTCTTTCGAGTTCAGGGGGTAAAAGCAACCTATATGCAACTGGGCCAACTCGTTCGGAGATCTCATACAGCCCAATGAATCTCGGACTCAATTTGCCCTTACGGCCAAATCTGAGTATCTTTTTCCAAGGCGAGACCTTAAGAAACACTTTGTCTCCCACTTGATACTCAATACCTCTTTGTTTTAAATCCGCATACGACTTCTGACGATCTGATGTTGCCTTCAGACTTTCACAAATTATTCTTACTTTCTGTTCAGCATCTTTAATCAAATCCACTCCGAAAATTTTACTTTCACCGAGCTCGGTCCAAAACAATGGTGTACGGCATTTACGCCCGTACAAGGCCTCGTAAGGTGCCATCTTAATACTTGATTGAAAACTATTGTTGTAAGCGAATTCAATCAAAGGTAAACACCGTTCCCATGAACCACTAAACTCGAGGATGCAACATCTCAACATATCCTCAAGTATCTGAATTATCCGCTCGGATTGACCATCGGTTTGTGGATGAAAAGCAGTGCTAAAATGCAGCTTGGTACCCAAAGCTTCTTGCAATTTCTTCCAAAATCGCGAGGTGAATCTCGGATCTCTATCCGACACGATAGAAATAGGTACCCCGTGTAATCTCACAATCTGAGAAATATACAATTCAGCTAGTTTATCCAATGAAAAATCCGTACGTACGGGGATAAAGTGAGCCGACTGAGTCAGTCTATCCACAACAACCCAAATCGCATCTTTCTTACTTGCCGATACTGGCAACCCAGATACGAAATCCATCGTGACTCGATCCCATTTCCATTCAGGTACCATGATTGGCTGGAGTAAACCCGTAGGCACTTGATGTTCCGCCTTTACTTGCTGACATATTAAACACTTCGAAACAAAATCGGAAATGTCTCGTTTCATACCATGCCACCAATACTGGCGTCTCAGATCGTTGTACATTTTCGTACTCCCCGGGTGAATTGACATTCGGCTACAATGGGCTTCATTCAGAATCATCGAAATGAGTTCTGAATTTCTTGGAACACACAACCGACTTCTAACCTCAAACAATCGTCATCATCAATTTGAAATTCGGATTCCATATTCGGAACACATTCAGCCTGTTTTGCAACCAATTCATCGTCGACTTTCTGAGCTTCACGAATTTGATGAATCAATAATGGTTTGGCCTTTAATTCAGCTACTAACACATTGTCGGGTAGAACAGACAAGTGTACATTCATCGCTCGTAAAGCAAACAGTGATTTCCGGCTTAAGGCGTCCGCAACCACATTAGCCTTTCCCAGGTGGTAATCAATGACAAGCTCATAATCTTTCAACAACTCAAGCCAACGTCTTTGTCGCAGATTTAAGTCTCTTTGAGTCATCAAATATTTGAGACTTTTGTGATCCGAAAATACATGGCACTTCTCACCAAATAAGTAATGTCGCCATATTTTCAAGGCGAATACGATGGCAGCTAATTCGAGATCATGGGTCGGATAATTTTTTTCATGTGGCTTTAATTGTCTCGACGCATACGCCACAACTTGACCTTCTTGCATCAACACGCAACCTAACCCAAGTAGGGAGGCGTCACTATAGATGACAAACTCTTTGCCTGATTCGGGCTGCACTAAAATTGGGGCTTCAGTCAAATAAGTTTTCAGTTGATCAAAACTTTTCTGACATTTTTCCGTCCATTCGAACTTAATATCTTTTTGAAGTAGCTTCGTCATGGGTGTGGCTCTAATCGAGAAAGCTTTTACAAACCGTCGGTAGTAACCGGCGAGTCCCAAAAAGCTCCGAACCTCAGTAATATTTCTCGGAGGCTTCCAGTTAAGTATGGCTGAAATTTTGCTCGAGTCAACTCGAATACCCGATGCAGATACCACATGGCCCAAGAAGCTAAACTCTCTTAACCAGAACTCACACTTACTGAACTTAGCATATAACTACTTATCCCGTAAAATTTGCAACACTAATCTCAGGTGCTCAGCATGTTCGGTCTCATCTCTTGAATAGACCAAGATGTCGTCAATGAACACAACTACGAACTGGTCCAAATATTGTCTGAAGATCCGATTCATCAAATCCATAAATACCGCAGGGGCATTAGTGAGCCCAAACGGCATCACTAAGAACTCGTAGTGGCCATATCTCATTCTGAAAGCAGTTTTGGGTATATCCGAATCTCGAATTCGCAACTGGTAATAACCCGATCTCAAATCTATCTTTGAAAACACTGAGGCTCCCTTTAGTTGATCAAACAAATCATCAATACGCGGTAACGGATATTTATTCTTTATCTCCATTTTATTCAGCTGACGATAGTCAATGCACAACCTCATGGTTCCGTCCTTCTTTTTCACAAACAATACTGGTGCACCCCAAGGTGAGAAACTTGGTCGAGCGAAACCTCTATCCGTCAACTCTTGCAACTGAGCTTTCAATTCTTTTAACTCGGTTGGTGCCATACGATACGGAGCTATCAAAATTGGCGTAGTTCCAGGTACAAGCTCAATACCAAACTCTACCTCCCGAACAGGTGGTAAACCCGGTAATTCTTCAGGAAAAACATCCGGGTATTCACAAACCACCGGCACAGATTCGGGTTTCTTTTCTAATTCTTTGTCATCAAGTACATACGCAAGATATGCTTCGCACCCTTTTCTTACATATTTCTGGGCCAACATTGCTGATATTACAGCTGTCAACCCCTTTAAGTCCGTAGACTCAACTCGGATTATCTCGTTATTTGCGCACCTCAAATCAATAGTCTTGCTTTTGCAATTCACAACCGCATCATGCACGGTCAACCAATCCAAACCAAGAATAACATCAAATTCATCAAACGGCAAAAGCATCAAGTCCGCCGGAAAACAGGAATCTCGAATTACTAGGGGGCATTTCTTACACACTTTGTCGACAAGCACATAACGACCCAAGGGATTTGACACCCGAATTACGAACTCAGTAGACTCAATAGGTAAAGTCTTACTGGATGCTAAGGTTTCGCATATATAAGAATGAGTAGAACCAGGGTCAATCAAAGCAATCACATTAGTATCAAAGAGAGTAAAAGTACCAGTAATAACATCTGGCGAGGAAGCATCCTCGCGTGCGCGTATAGCATAAGCCCTAGCAGGAGCACAAGCCTCAGATCTGGTCGCAGCATCTCTAGATCCTCTCTGACCACCACTAGCATTTCCCGTGTTTCTAGATGGTCTACCTCGAGCAGTGGTAGCACTCGGTTTCCCACTCTGATTTACATTCTGTTCAGACAATCTCGGGCAATCTTTGATAAAGTGGTCAACTGACCCGCACTTGTAGCAGGAGCGGTCATGGAATCTACAACTTCCAGAATGCCATTTGCCACAATACTGGCACTCCGTTCTATCTCGACGATCATTTCCCACACTGGCGACCGAAGTGACTCGTGCACTCGAAAGGGGTCGATCGCGATCTCGTCTAGAAAAGCCCGAAGTGTCTCTAGACCGGCCTAAGCCATCTCTAAATTTCTTCGATGACTGTGGGAAGGGCTTCCCCGAAGACCTCTTACGAAACTCCCTTGCTCCCGCCTCAGCTTTTCTTTTCTCCATACTGAGCTCCTCGGCTTTGCAAGCTCGCTCGACAAGTGCCACAAATTCTCGGATTTCCAAAATGCCAACATACAGCTTTATATCATCATTCAATCCATCCTCGAAACGTTTACACATTACGGCTTTTGAGGAAATGCATTCTCGTGCGTACCGGCTAAGCCTTACAAACTTTCATTCATAGTCGGTAACCGACATGGAACCTTGTTTAAGTTCAAGAAATTCTTTCCGTTTTTGATCCATAAATCTCTGACTGATATACTTTTTTCGAAACTCGGTTTAGAAAAACTCCCAAGCTACTTGCTCTCTAGGCACAACAGAAGTCAACGTATTCCACCAATAGTAGGCAGAATCACGTAGCAAGGAGATAGCACACTTTAGGCACTCATCGGGTGTGCAAGATAGCTCATCGAGTACCCGAATAGTGTTGTCCAACCAAAATTCAGCTTGCTCGACATCATCACTATCCGTAGCCTTAAATTCAGTAGCCCCATGTTTTCGAATTCTATCAACTGGGGGCTTATTTGACCTTATTTGGTCAGATACCGGAGGTATGGTAGGTGCGGGGGTTGTGTTTGTCGGGAATGGAGGTTGTGGAACAGCCGTATTAGTTCGAATGTATTGGTTGAACCAATCATTCATCACGCTATAGAAAGCTTGTCTAGCTTCATCATTCGGATTACTAGCATTAGGTTGAGAGTCCACCGGCACTATCCCTTGTGCGGGAGCAGGCGCTACACTCTCAAGATCATCAGCTACCGCTCGGTCGGGATCGGGATCCATTACTATAAATAAACACATTTCAACTATCAGAAATCACCACACTATCAAATAAATCACATAATGGCATGTATAGCTAGACCCAACGTATTACGATAGTCCTAGAATCGACTAAACCGTCGCTCTGATACCAATTTAATTGTAACACCCCACACCCGAGACCGCTGCCGGAGTCGGACACGAGGGGTTAACGGCTTAAACCACTCATTTTCACAGTCCATTTTAAAAATTTCCAGGCAGTTGGCTAACTGCGTCACTGTCACTTTAAAAATCATATCTTGAGTTCCAAAACTCAAAAATCAGTTTCGTAATTTTTTCCGGAAACTAGACTCATATGTCCATGTACAGATTTGTTTCTAGAATTTTGGTTGGGCCAATTAGTACAGTTTATTAGTTAAAGTCTCCCCTGTTACAGGGTGAGACTACACTGACCTTCATGCATTACGACCTGGATATCTCCCTGTACAGGGCTTCAATACTGATGCCGTTTGTTTCTATAGAAACTAGACTCAAAAAGAAATCTATACATATATGGCATGACTTCTAAATGTCTCTGGTTAATTTATAATGAATTTCCAAAGTCAGATCAATGGATCCAGAAACCGTTCTGGCCCTGTCTCACGAAAACTTTAACATCTCATAATATACTGTTCATATTAACGTTTTGTTACTTTCCTATGAAAATAGATTCATCAAGGTTCGATTACATAATTTATTCACTATTTAATTCCATTTTTACTATTTTTAGTGATTTTTCACATCCACATCACTGCTGCTGCCAGCATCTATTTTTAAGGTAAACTTTACCTATTTCATGATCCTTCATGGATCAACTAGAGTTTGTCATACATATATCAAAAGTGATCATGAATAACCATTCCCATGGCTAACCGTTGCCAACATTTCCATACCTCTCGACGGACAACATACAAAACGATTATAATGCTATGATCAAAGTATATTTAAGCCATTTTCGCATGGCTATCCAAATTTACACAATACCGAAGGGTTCATGACCAACAACAAAGGGTGGTCCTATACATGCCATTTCAAAGTTCAACCAAAAGTATACCAAAAGGAGCTTTGATAGTGTGGGCGACTTCGACTTCAAAATCCCGAGTCCGATAGCTGAAGAACCAAAATCTATAAAACAGAGAATCAAAGAAACGGAGTAAGCATTAAATGCTTAGTAAGTTTTGAGCAAAGAATTTAGACACAACCAAAGTATAGCATTCATGTAGCTAAACAGATAATTTCATATGCACAAATTTTCAATATCATACTTACTTCACATTACCAACCCTTATATTCATACACAAAGATCAACTTAGCCAAAGGCCGGTAGCTCATTTATCAACTGAGCGAATACTTATTTGTAAGGGCTCAACTAATTCAAAGCACATACGAAACATACCTCAATGTTGGGATGTTACAAGCGTATTAACTGAAATTTTTACAGCAAGATCGTTCATTCCCGAATCACGTACCTTCGAAATTTAACCGGATATAGCTAATCGTTCAAATGCCTTCGGGACATAGCCCGGTTATAGTAACTCGCACAAATGCCTTCGGGACTTAACCCGGATTTAGTAACTCGCACCAATGCCTTCGAGCTTAGCCCGGAATTAGTAACTCGCACAAATGCCTTCGGATCTTAGTCCGGATATGGTCACTTAGCACAAAGCCTTCGGGACTTAGCCCGGACATCATTCGAATAACCATGCACATCTAACAATAAATCATGACACATTCGTATTTCATTTTCATTAGCAAAACTCAAACACAAGACACTTATCACTCTTGCAATTTTGGCTCAATAGCCACACACAAAGAGCATGATTTTGATTTGCTTAAAACATGATCTAATCAAATCATAATTTAAGCTCTATTACTCAAGAACTTACCTCGGATGTTGTCGAACGATTTCGATGGCTATTCGACCACTTTTTCCTTCCCTTTATCGAATTTAGATCCCCTTTGCTCTTGAGCTTAATTAAACAAATAAATTGATTTAATCATTTGAGCATCGAAAAGAGGAACACAAGGCACTTAGCCCATATTTATACATTAGACATTAAAGTCACATACATGTGAAATCATGCATCAACTCAACATATTAACCCACACTCCCTTTTAGCCGATTGTCCTAACCAAGATAAAGGCATCAATATGCTTGCCTCTAACCGAATGCATGCAACACTAATCTTCTCATGTGGCCGAGTATGCATGTATATGTTGAGGCCAATTATATGCTTAATACTTCCCACAAGTATGGTTACTTGTATTGGTTATATATCGTTTCGTTTCAAATTCAAAACTCGGCTAATACGCATTTATACACTAGTAATCAAATACTAACATTTTGCATTTTATCTTACTACCATTTCACATCTACTTTCTACCATGGCCGAATGCATCAAGACACCATTTACCCTTGCTAGGCATAAATTTCATCATCAAAACTAACAAGCTTATAATCCTACGACCGAAACCTCTAACAACACCAATTAAAATACTTCATGGGTTTGAGGTAAAACCAAGAAAGAAACTCATGAATATCGAGATATAAGCACTAACATTGTTCATCTAGATTTAGCATGACACAACATCCATCACCCTTATATTTACCATAGCCGAAAACCTTACTCATTCCAAAAATTCAAATCTCAACTTGGTCACAAAAATAACTTGATATCTCACCAACACAACATCAACACCAAGCAAGAATGATGCATCCATGGCCGAGTGTCATTTCCATCACATAGCAAGATTTAGACCATGGGCTAGGTAGAACTCAAGCTAACAACTAAAACATGCATGCATCTCATCGAACATCATCAAACATACCTTAGCCTAGTTACATGCATGGCCGAACCTCTTCAACCTTTCTTCTTCCTTCCTCCTTAAAATTTTCGGCCAAGGATGAACCAAAGGATGAACACTTTTTTTTTGTTTTTCTTTCCTTCAACTCACGACAATGGGGGGACAATCACACACATCCTTTCTCTTTTTTTTGTTTCTCATCCTACTAACACTAATATTTTATTGCCCATGCTCTTTATTTTATTAATCCTTACATAATGCTTTACCCCAACATGTTTATGACATGTTTTTAGCCATAACATCTTGTCCACCCATGCTCATGGCCGGCCACTACATATTAGGGGGGAAATTGACATGCAAGTCCCCCCTTTTGATTACATGCACTATTAGGTCCTTGTAGATTAGACTATCACATTTCAAAAATGTCACCCATAAGTCCTTTTGACTAAATTCACATGCAATTTACTAAATCGAAGCCTAAAACTTTCACACATTCATAATCACATATTTTAGACAATAAATATCACATTCAAATAATTTGGTGACTCGGTTTAGCGGTCCCGAAACCGCTTTCCGACTAGGGTCACTTTAGGGCTGTCACATATATGGTCTTAATCCCCAAATAAATAATACTATCTACCTCAATTGAACAAACCACGGCTGTTCTACTAAATTTTAGTAGACTAAAACCGATCCCACTTTACTTGTCGATAATCTGCTATATCAAAAACTCTTACTAGGAGAGATTGCCTAGGATCACGACATAAATCTTACAGAGATATAGGGGCATTCGGCCTATGCTTAAATAATAAGAAAGGTAATGCTCTTACCTTAATAGAATAATGGAAGAAAGAGGTTTAACAACTTGAGTACTTCTTCTCTTCACCACTTCTCAGGAATACCTAAAACCCCACAATCATGTCTTGTCGACAACTCTTGTAGAACTGGAATAGAGAGGGAGAGGTGGGACAAGGAATGTTTGGCCAACTCAGAACAAGAAGAAATCAAAATATCGAGAGGAAAGGAGAACAGAAAATAGAGAAAAAGATAGGGAGAAAAGAGACTAAAATTGGTCAAGAAAATGAAAGGTAAGAAAGGTGAAAGAAGGAGAGCAGTTGACTGAGATTAAGAGAGGTATTCAGCAATACACATGACTTTACCCAAATGGTCAACTCGACAATGCCAGCAACCAAAATGGAAACCAAAATAAGAGACTACTTTCGGTACTTCAGTTCATAACAAAATCGGCAGAAAAGGAAGGATTCCCCTAAAACAAAAGTGACCATAACTGAACAAAAGAGAGTGGAAAAACTAGCTTAGCCGAATTTCCACACCCCTAATGCCCATTTCGGCACATTTCCCTCAGCTCATCAAACTCCTAACTTTTCTCGACAAAACCCTCCCTAATCTTCTCTTTGAATCTCTCCCCTTATCACTGCATAAATCATTCTAACCACTCCTCTTTGACCATTTCAACTTAGAGTCCCAAACCAACTCTAATACTAGCCGTCCATGTAGCAAAATAAATATCCATCATAATACTATGGCGACACTCAAACCGCTGACCACATGCACACTCCTAATGCCTTCTTGCCACTTGACCACATGCTTCTTTGTGTCACCTTTTAACCTTAATTAATTAAAAGGCTTACTACCTAACATTCAGGGTTTTATTCACTTAAAACCAAAAATTTTGCTAAAGCCCAGGTTTGAACCCAGGACTTCTCCAACACTTCTCCAGACCCTTAACCACTGAAGCAAACCTTCATTTATGTCACTTCTTGCACAGCAATTATTCACATGCCGACTTCCAAACACTCCCCAAGCCTAAGGCCCATTTCTTTTAGGCCCAAAATTTGGGGCATTACAAAGTTTCCACATTTCACAATTAAATCCTTAATTTGTATTTTCACTAAAAACCACTTAACAAAACTTGTATAAATATCATCAAATATTCATAATCTATCATTAACCATCAAAATACTCATGTATTCATCAATGGAAACATTCAAAATCTTTAAAAATTTTGCAAAGTAGTCCCTGGGCTAGCTAGACCTAATTGCAACAATCTCAAAAACATAGAAATCATTAAAAATGGGATGAAAAATCATACCAATGCAAAGTAAATAGCTTGGTCGAATGCCCTAGCATGTTTTCATGGTTTCCTTCTTTAAATTTCGGTGAAAGACATAATGATGATGATAAAAAAATGGTTTTGTTTTATTTATTTTATGATTATTAACATTTTTCTTAATTAACCTTAGTGAATAAACATTAAAATCACATAATACATGCCCAATATTGTCCACCCACCAATATAATGGTCTAATTACTACCTAAGGACTCTTACTTTAAGGTTCTATAGCTATTAGATACTTTTAGCTAATAGAACTCAAGTTTTACACTTTATGCGATTTAGTTCTTTTTATCAAATTAACTAATCAAACGATAAAATTTCTTAACAAAATTTTCACACAAACATATTATCATGTTGTAGACATTAAAAAATAAAATAATAATAATTTCAACTTCGGATTTGTGGTCCCAAAACCACTGTTTTGATTTGACTAAAAACGGGCTGTTACATCATGTATATCATGTAAACATCAAAAATCAAGGATGAGCTCGTCATGTAATAACTTTCAAAAGCATATGCTTTTCATATCATATTTCCATATAACATGTACATTTCCATAATCAATCATCCTAAGTTCAATTTAACCATGTCAGAACTCTTCCCATTGAATTTATTTGAAATATTGATGGATACGCTCATGTAGTACACTTAAAGTGTACAAAATTGAAAATTCGTCAATTCATATCCAGGGGTATCCATTAGGGAACGTAATCAGTAAGCACTCTCTCGAGCCATATAACAGTATGCTCATGTGAACCATGTAACAGGAAGCTTATCCAGGCTAAATCAGGAAACTCATAAGAGTTTAAAATAGGAAGTTCATTAAGCTTAACAAGTAACTCCAAAGAGTTATTATCAGGGAGCTCCGGATAGCCATATAATAGGATGTTCAAGCGAGCCATGTCAGGAAGCTCACAAAGATCCTATACCAGAATGCTCATAAAGAGTAGCGTTTGTGTCCGCGATACGTGCAGGATTACAACCGATCGTAAATAGGACGCTCACAAAGAGTTGTGGTTGTGACAACCCGAATTAGGGCCTAATCGGAATAGTGGTTTTGTGACCACAAATCTGATATAGAAATAATTGTTTTATAATTATTTTGGGGTTTATGATATAATTTCATGATTTCGTGAAAATTTCGTGATGAAATTCTGTACATTTCACGCTTAAGTTGAGATTAGGGACTAAATCAAATAAATTGTAAAACTCATGTTTTAGAAGTTTTTAGTATGAAATTGCTTTGGGATATTAACTAGGAGGTCTTAAATAGCAATTTGACCCATTCTTAAGTTATGGAAAAAAGTTGGACATGGAGGGAATTTTTTTGAAAGTTTAGTAGTAAGGGCATTTTGGTCATTTGTATATTAAATGAAATAAAATGGGAAAAATAACACAAAATTGGTTATCATCTTCATTAGTTGCTGCCGAAAATTTCTCTCCTCCATAGCTAGGGTTTCTTCAACTTTCAAGCTTCATAGTAAGTGATTTCAAGCCCCGTTTTTTATGTTCTTCACATTTTTGAAATACTCGTAGCTCTGTTTACTTATTTCTACCATTAGTTCGAGTTAGGGTTTATGTTTAAAAAGTTACCCATGAATGATAGGCATGTATTTTGTTGTTTGATGGTAGAATATGAATGTTTGAAGTTAGGAGAACGATCTTTTCTAAGCGATTTTTAACGAAAACGAGCAAAACGGCATAATCGATAAAAATACCTATTGTTCATAACTATGTGTTAGAGTGAGAATTTGATGTTTCCATAGAAGAGAAAAATGATCAGTAGGTCATTAAACATAAGAATAAGGGCTGAAATTAAATTTCCGAGCCTTGGGGCAAAATCATAATTTTGTAAAAGTTAGGGGGCAAAAATGTAATTTTTGTATAATGTGATTTTTGGATTAAAATAAATAGTTCGAGTGTTAAATGAGCTAAATATGTTGTTATAGATCAAGAAAGGCGTGGAATCGACCTCGAATAGGGGAAGGAGAAAGTTTTGGTCTAAATTGCAACATTCTCATATTTTGCACCGAGGTAAGTTTGTATGTAAATAATACATTAATTTCATTTACATTCTTATATTTAAGCCTATTATATATATATTAGCTGATGTTGAAGTATAAATTGACTATTGGAAGAATGGAAATAAGTAATAGAGAGAGATCCCAGTTGAACATTCGGAAAAATCGAATAAAATAGAGGGAGCGTAGCTAGGTCACATGTATGGTGCCGAGTGCACATCATGTGTACAAGAAGGCTATGAGATACTATATAGTAGCTAGGTCACATGTGTGATACGGGATGTATCCCATGTAGACAAGAGAGCTACGTGAGAGATAAATGTAGCTAGGTCGCATGCGTGATTCCAAGTGAAGGACACCATGTAGACAAGAGAGCTACGTGACAAATCGGCTAGGTCGCATGAGTGGTACTAAGTGTTCACCATGTGTACAAGAGAGCCGAATTAAATGAAATATGATGGTGGGGCTGTGTGCTGAAACCATCAAGTATCGAGGATTAATCCGAATTGTTCAATGGGATGGTTTTGTGGTGACATTGTAGTCATGGACCTACACTTGTGATGTATGAAATGTGGTGAAAATGATTTGTGGTATATATATATGTAAGTTAAAATGAGGTTAGTATAAAGAATGTGTGAAAGAGTGAAATTAGCATTAAAATTGTTCTGGATAGTAGCAGTGACGTGATTTTGAAAATTCACCAAAAATAGAAGGAATTTAATTAGAGGTTGAATGAGATGTGAAATTAAATCTTAATGAGTCTTATTTCATATAAAAGAAACAGAGCAAGAAAAGGAATTCTATATTTTGAGATATTTACAATTGTGTGAGACTTGCTCAGGATGACTATGTGATCCCCTGTTTCAACTTTGAAAAATCATTAAAAATTGTAAAAAACAAATTAAGAAATATAGTTTATATTCCTAAGTTCCTTATTGAGTCTAGTTTTAAATGAAATAGGTTTCATGGTTATTTGAATTGTGTGCTGAGAGAAATTCAATTCGTAATGAACAGAGGTCAGATCAGTTGAGCTGTGTAACAGGGGAAATTTTAACTAATAAACTGTACTAATTGGCTGAACCAAAAATTCTAGAACAAAATTTGTAAGAAGTTTTATGACTCTAGATTCAGGGAAATTTTATGGATTTTAATTTCGAGTTTCGTAACTCGAGTTATGATTTATTTAGTGATCATGACGCAGGAGGGACAGCTTGATCAAATTGGAGTAAACAGTAAAATTAAAAATATGATATAATTGAGTTATGTTGTAAACATATTAGATTCCTTATTTGTTATTTATATACTTACTTACTAAGCTATAAGCTTACTTTCTTTTCTCTCCTTTGTCTTATAGTGTCATCTAGCTAACACAGGAGTCAGAGATCGTAGAAGATCCGCCCGCACTATCAATACTCTTGGTATCTGAACTCAACATTTTGAAATATGGCATGTATAGCAGACTTAGTTATTTTGTTACGTGTCATAATTATCTAGGTTTAAATTACTACTTATAGTATCAAACTAATCATTTTGTACGAAGCCTTTGAAGTTGGTTTGTATTGTTAATGGCATATGTTATAATGATCCATGATCAAATTGCACGCCATATTTTTGTTGGGTTTTATTTAATAGTATATACTAGAATTTGTTAATACCTTGTACCCTGTTCTGGCGACGGATACGGGTAAGGGGTGTTATAGTGGTAGTCTGCAACACATGCAGGATCACTACCGATCCGGATGCTCGTAGGAACCATGTAACAAGAAGCTCAAGAAGGCTTATAATAGGATGCTCGTAAGAGCTATTGTGTGTCTGCAGCATATGCAAGACCACAACCAATTGGGAAACTCGTATCCATCGAACTTCATTTATTCAAACGAGACTTATCATTTATCGGGCATTATCGGATATGTATTCAATTTTCATATGCATGAAAACTACATAATTCTCATACATGTCATTCAATTCAAGCATATAAATGTACAAATTTAGTTATACGAACTTACCTCGTCACTTGTTCGTATACAGAGATCTACTAATCTGATACTTTTTCTTTTCCTAGATCTAACTCTTTATTTGATCTTTCCGGATCTATATAAATGAATTTAACGTCAATTTAATACATTTTATATTCAATTTAATTCAATTCACATCCTAGGCAAAATTACCATTTTCCCCAATAATTTTCATTAATTCTAATTTCATCCCTAGGCTTGGAAAATGAAATTCATGCAATTTAACCCTTATTTCGAGCCTAAAAAAATTACATATAACATTTACAGCAGCACATGTATTTCATAAAAATTAGAAATTTTCCATGAATTTTACATCTTTACAATTTAGCCCCTAAATCCCAATTTCATGGAAATTTCCTTTACAAAAGTTGTTTACTTATCAATAATCTTTCATTTTCTACCATACATTTCAAAATTACAGCATATTCATCCATGAGAAAATTTTAATACTTTGATAAGTTTACAAATTAATCCCCAAAATAGATAGATTAGGTTATTCTGATCTAAAAAATATAAAAATTACTAAAAACGAGACAAGATTACTTACCTAATTAGGCTTGCTTGATTTTCTTTCTCTTTCCTAGGGTTTCCATAGAATTTGGGGGAGAAGATGATATAATTTGATGATATTAGATATTTATTTTATTTATCATCTTTTATTTCTTTAAATTTTCAATTTAGTTATTTTCTTTTTCTAATTTTCCATGGTTGAATCATCAAAAATATCTACTAACTTTTCTTAATAGTCTAATTACCATATAAGGACGTCAATTTTTGAATTCCATAGCTATTTAATCCTTCTAGCTACTAGAATTCAATTTTTGCATTTCATGCAATTTGGTCCTTTCTATAATTAAACATGTAATCGGAAAAATTTTCTTATTCAAATTTTCATACGTCTTTCTTATCATGATGCATACCATGCAATAATATTAAAATAAACTTTCTTATCATGATGCAGACCACTATTCTGATTTCACTGAAAATAGGTTGTTACATAAAAAATACTTAAAATTTATATTTTATATATCAAAGTATTAATAATGTGCCAATAATAAATTATTTTCTTTTATATCCTTACTAAAAAAATTAATATTAATGAATTTAAACATTATATAAATACATATTTATATCATAACTTCACGTCTAAAGTAAACGTTTTATCTATCAAAAGTAGTTTTTAATAGGAAACTAAACACTTTTAAATTCATCCTCTTTTATAATACCATCGTTCTGAATTGTTCCGTAAAATAAAACAATTTGCTCTTTACTTTAACATAAATGTACTAGTCTGTCTATTTCTTAAATAGAGCTCAAAATACAATCAAACTCGTAATATAATAGCCTCCATGATAGTTCTACCTTTAGGCAATCTCACCACTAGTAATGAAAGCTTTCCATGGCCCAGTTTTACAAGCTAATCCAATGTTAGACTTTATACCTATACCTGTTACCAAGTTTTATACCAAGTAAAAATTTTCCTCAAGAAAGAAAAGGTACAACCCTTATTTTCCTTTATTAGCAAATTCCATGAAAAAACAAAGAGAGCCTCTAAAAAAATTATGGGGCATATCAAAGGTACTTCACCTCTATTAAACAAGGAATGACTAAAAACAATTATCACATTTTTTTTCACTTTATACTTTTTTAAAATGAAAAACATAAAAGGGGAGATGACAACATCATGAAAGTCAACAACAAATTAAAACTTCACTAATCTTTTTTCAGTCTACATAATCTTACCAAAATTAGCTTTTTTTTAAAGCTCTCAAGGCTTGAATACCAAAGCAAGTCAAACTTAGGGGATTTTATCGATGGACTTTGAATCCACCTCTCTAAAAATGGTAAAGAGGGATTTCGAGCACCACTCGTGCTGGATGAGTGCACTTGCTTTGCTGGTATTGTTCACCCTTGCCTTGAT
Organism: Gossypium hirsutum; assembly: GCF_007990345.1. Lineage (NCBI taxonomy): Eukaryota > Viridiplantae > Streptophyta > Magnoliopsida > Malvales > Malvaceae > Gossypium > Gossypium hirsutum. The sequence continues at coordinate 83,723,524 of NC_053434.1, read as the reverse complement.
TATGGTTAATGGATCCAATGCATGTTGTGTACCCACGGTGATAGCGTTCACATTGGTAGAGAAGTTATGGGTCACCTCAGCACCAACAGCAGTGTTGGTCAATGGATTCACAATATAGCAATAAGATGAGTTAACTGAATCACCCTTTTCATTCCTGCATTGACAAGCAAGGTATTAAAATTGAGATTATATCATTTGGAATGTTCAGTTGTAGATAGGTGTATAGAACATAACTATATGCAAAGCCTGTAATAGCTCATTTTTAGTGAAGTCAGAAACAATGGTTTTGGGACCATAGTTTTAATGAGTGAGTTAATATTTTCATTTTTACAGGATTATATTAAGGTCGTATTAAAATTTCATTAAGAAATTTTGATGTTTGCATCATTAATTAAGTAAAAAAGACTAAATCGTAAAATGTGTAAAGGTTGAGTTCTATTAGCTAAAGCGGTCTAATGGCTATGAAATCTTAAACTAAAGGACTTGAATGGTAAATAGACCATTTAATAAGTTATTGGATAATTATGTATTAGGTTTTATTGAAATTTTGATAGTTTTTAAAGGGTAAAAAGGTAAATTAGTAAATAAACCTAAAATAAACTAAGAAAAATGATATCATCTTCCCCATTTTTCATTTGCTTGGTTGAATTTCACCATTGAAGAGGGGGAGAGCTTCGGTTTTGTGTTCTTCTTGCATGGTATGCATTCAGGCCCCGTTTTTAATGATTTTTATGTTTTTGAGTTCATTTTAGCTTAATTTAGCTAGCCTAGGGGTTAATTTGCAAAAATGTTCAAAGTTGAGGGACTTGCCATGAATTTTTTGGTTAATTTTTTATGTTAATGTTAACTTATGAATCTTTTTGAAAAATAAACAAGTTTTGTTAAGTGATATTTGATGAACTATGGAAATAAGGATTAAATTGTTAAAGGTATAAATTCTAGGGTTTTGTTGTGGATTGTTGATAATTATGAGTTTCTTTAAGGTCCATTGTAACATGGGTTAAGTTTAATTTAGGTTTAAACGGTTAGGTTTCAAGTTATGAGTTTAAGAACTAAATTGTGAAAAGTTAAAATGTTAGGGCAAATTGATAATTTTGCATAAATATGAAATATGGATTAAATTGAATACTAGAAGTACTTAATTGATTGAAATTATCTATTTAGATCAAGATAAACCATTCAGACTTAGATCAAGGAAAAGCTAAAGCTTTGGATTAGTTCATCTTACTTCTATGCCCTAATTATCAAGGTAAGTTCGTGTGAACTACGATCTTTTTAATATTAGCCAAGTTAACTATTTATTATGTTGTTTAAGTATAATTGAATTTGAATATATATGTATCAATGCTATAATGAATTGACAGATAATAAGTCCCGGTTGAACCTTAATAATTCTTAGGATACAAATGACACGCCATTAGGGATGTCATGTTTCGGGTGCTAGTCTTAAATGTCCTACTGATGGCTGAGGTCCTGCATTTGTTACTGGTTCTCCGTAGCTCGTCTAATCAGCATCGTGTAGCTTACATTCTGACCTACAACTCTTTCACAGCTCGTATGAACAATGATGTAAAGGAAATGTTACGAATCTATGTAAAGGCACACTATGTGTAAGCTTTCCCGAACGTCCAATGTAATTCTAGATGGTTCAACGGGTAAGAAAAGGAAAAGAAAATGGTAAGTGTGCAAATGGAATTAATCATCATCTTATGGTAAGGTTGATGAATTAAATGTTATGTTTATATATGGTAAACATCATATGTTATGGTTGATCTCATATGTATCATGAACAAGTATACTAACTTGTGAGTTTGATGATGTTGTATAGTCTTTTACAAAGCTTTTGGCATTGGTAATGGTTTATACTTATTCTATAAATTGTATTTTTGAAATGGTAAGTTATGTTTTAAGTTTATACGAGCTTACTAAGTATTCATTGCTTATGTAGTTGTTTTCCTTTGTTTTATAGATTATTGGAAGCTTGATTTGGTCGGAAGCTCGTCAAAGACCTGCCACACTATCCAACAAATATTTCGATAGTTTTTGAATACTTTGGCGAAGGTTAATAATGGCATGTATAGGTATTTTTTTAATGGTATTTAATAAATGTGTTAATGTATGTTTTGGTAAGTTTAAGCCTTGAAGTTATGTTAGATTTGGTGAACTATAATCCCTTACCAAACCATGTCATTTTTTTTACTTTTAAGTATAAGTATATAAGGTTCTTTTGGTATGTTTGTAATGGTTTGATAATGGTCATTTGTGATATGTTTTGGTAGGTAATTGAACTAGGTTATAATGCTTGAAATAAGGTAATGTTGACTTGTTTTGGTATGTAATGTTTTAGTATATTTGTGGTGCCTTTGAATGGCATATTGGTTAGTGATTTAGGATGTTTGAAATGGTATGTTCATGCATGTTTAAATGGTGTTTAGTTCCCTTGAAAGTGTGCACAATTGGATTGTATATTTATGCATAGTTGGGTTATGAAATGGCTTGATTTTAGATGAATTTTGGGTTCACATGGGCTGTCACATGGCCATGTGACACACACGGCCTAGTGACATGACTGTGTGTCCCTTGTTTGAAAGTTACAAGGCCTAGGGTGATTCCACACGGTCGTGTGACCCCTGTTTCTAATTTTTGCAACTTTTTTCCAAAACTTTTTGTTTTGTTTCAAATTAGTTCTGAATTGCCTCGAAGTTATTTTTAGGGCCAAGAGGGCTCAATTTAGGGATAAAATGTTGTATTGAATGGATTATGATATGTTTAGTTTTTTTAAATGTTAAAATGTTAAATGTTTCTAATTGTATGGTAATGCTTCGTAACCTTAATCTGGCGATGGAGACGAGTTAAGGGGTGTTACAGAGCCAAAGAAGCAATGTGGTTTGGATTGGTGAAGCTTAATCTCTCATTGCATTTGGTGAAATTCCCAGTCTTTGTGTCGAATGAGATATCGGTACCTAGTGCAAGAACATTCGTTCTAAGCACATCCAAGAAGTTAACTATCGTGTTGGCAGTCAATCTAATGCTTGACCTTATCCCAGTATACTCATGCAATATTGGAGTTCAATCTAGTATACACAAAAGTGAAAGAACAGACATGTCCAACAACATCTCAAAACTAACATAAGGATTCATGACATTCAACATAAAATCCTCAACACATGGTATTTTCTCCTGTCGGCCATACATAGTTGCAAAGGATGAGAATACCATCTGCTTAGTAGAAAAACGTGTGAATACATATAACACCAAATTAAAAGAAGAATAAGGGCGCAGTCACATTTTCTAGTCGTGTTCATGTTTACTAACACCTAAAAACTTTGGTGGAATTGAAGCAGTACAAGCAAAAACTATTGTTTTTAAAATCTTCCTTAGACAAAATTATAGAAATAAAAATGACCATATTCAAACACTCGAACAACTAGAAACAACTCAAAGGAATTCTAGAAATTATACTAATTTAAAATCTTCCTTAAATAAGTTGAAATGCAACTATGAAACCAAAAATATACCATACTGAGGACAACAAAGGGTTTTAAAGACATTCTCATACCTTTTTGCAATTATATTTGGCCATGATCTTATACATAGTGATAGTGTCAATCAAATTATTGTCAAAATACTGACAAGTGTAACACCCTTAACCCATATTCGTCGTCAGAACAAGGTTTCGGAGCATTACCAGAACTTTCAAAATATTTTTCAAATAATTCTTGTAAATTACTATTCATTAATTGAGATCATTCAACATGTCCCTTGATTAGACCTTCGAGGCCCAATACGAGCATTAGAATTGAGTTGGGACTTAATCGGGAGCTCAAAGAATTTTTTGAGAATTTTCAAAAAAATTTCAAGTTACAAGGCTCACATGCCCATGTGGTCCAAAGGACACACCCGTGTGACCTTGGGACACGCTGTGCTACAAGCCTTGTTCGACCCCGTGTAACTCTCTGACTTGTGCACACGGCCATGCCACACGCCTGTGTGCTAGGCCGTGTGGTTAATTAAATTCTTTTGAAATTAGGTGCAGGTTTCACACAGCCAAGACACATGACTGTGTTCTAGGCCGTGTAGCACACATGGTTGAGACACACGCCCATGTCTCTGCCCGTGTGCTCAATTCTGAGCATTCTGTTTCTCAAAATTAAGGTGCAGGGGACACACGACCTAACCACACGCCAATGTACTAGGCCATGTGTCACACACTGTCTAAACACACGCCCGTGTGTCTGCCGGTGTAGACAAAATAAAGCCATTTCCTAGCCTCATTTGTCACCCAAATTTACCATTTTCCTGCACTAAAACATAGCAAGCACATTCCAACCAATTCAAGCATTCAAACTAGTTGATAGTGTGACATTGCTTCAATGATCTCCAACCTTCATGAGCTTCCGAGCACTATAAAACAGGGAAAATAAAGTGGAGTAAGCGTTATATGCTTAGTAAGTTCATATAATAGAAACTAAACTTACCAATCCCGTTTATTAAATCTAAGCATACAATATAATGTTTTTCATCCATTAGCAAAATTGCCTAAACACATGCATTCAATCAAACATGTTTGTAACAACCCGATTTAGACCCTATTCGGAACGGTGGTTTCGGGATCACGAATCTGAATCAGAAAAATATTTTAAAATATTTTTCTGATTCGGATTCGTGGTCCCGAAGCCACCGTTCCGAATAGGGTCTAAATCGGGTTGTTACAACTCTCCCCTTTAGGGATTTTCGTCCTCGAAAATCTTACCGATGAATAAGTTCAGATAGCGTTCTTTCATTGCATCCTCTGGCTCCCACGTTGCCTCTTCAACTCCGTGTTTCTGCCATATTCTTTCACTAACGAAATTTTCTTATTTCGTAATTCCTTAACTTTGCGAGCCAGAATATGAATCGGTTCTTCCTCATATGTCATATCAGACTTAATTTTAATCTCTAATAGAGTTATCACATGTGAGGGATCAGATCGATATCTATGAAGCATCAAAACATGGAATACATTACAGAACTTTTCTAACTCAGGTGGCAATAACAGTCTATAAGAAACTGGCCCAATACGCTCTATAATCTTATACGGCCTAATAAATCTCGGACTCTGTAACACCCATTACCCATGCCAGACACCGGAACAGGGTACGAGCATTCATCGGAATCCTTTCAAACACATGCATGTCGTCCCTTATTTGGGTCTACGAAGCTTAAAACATTCATCGGAATCAATTCGAGACTAAACCGGGAACTTTAAGAAGTTTCAGGAAAACTTAGAAAATTTTCCCATGAAACAGGGTCACACGCCCGTGTGGACATAGGGACACGCCCGTGTTCCTTTGGCATGCCCGTGTAACTCTCTATTTATGACGTCAGCATGCACATCGAACTACATGGCTGAGCCACACACTCTTATCTCTAGGTCGTGTCCCTCACATGGTTGAGACACACGGCCGTGTCTCAGCCCGTGTGGCCAACACTTAGGCTATTTTCCAAGCCTTCATGTTACCCATAATCTTTTACAACCTTATGCACATCAAAATCGCAAATCATGGCATCATTTTAGTGATTAAACACTCTTTATTAATATGCATCCTTAACATTAACATGTCCTCTTACAAGTAATGCATCTACTCATGCAATACCAAGTCTAGACTCCTTATTTCACATTCATAAGAGTTGTCATTTTGATGACCACTTTTATCATTATACTATAGTTACCAACTTATTCATCAAGCACTCATGTTAAATCATTATCACGTTGTGTTTATAACGTGCAATTACTATATGGCTATGACCACCTCAGTTGGTCATAGAGCATACACCCAACACACATGTCATATTACTAACCATGCATGGCAAACAAACATAATCACATTATAAACATTAGACATGACATGAATAGCTAGGCTTACAAACCATAATCAATATGAGCCACATCTCATGGTCATATACATATAACTCAATATAAGCCAACACACTTGGCCAAAGCAAAATAATACATGTCAATCAACTAGATCTCTATACATGCCACTCACTTGAAATTTCTAATATATGCTTCATTATTCCAAAGATAGCAACTTGATAGTGTGATGTTGCCTCCGACGATCTCCAACCTCGAGCTAGCCTGAAAACACTAAAGGAAAGGAAAGGAAAGGAGTAAGCTTTATAGCTTAGTAAGACCGTATGAAAATAATAAGCAATTTATCAACTTGCTTCTCATGGTAATACAACCCTATTTGCATTTTCTCTTATGTTCTAGTCAAGTTGTTTTCTCAAGTCACAGTCACTAAATTATTTATATCTGGGAACTCCAAATTTAAGTTCCGCTAATTTTCCCTGAAACTAGACTCACATATCTTCTTACCATAAAATTTTTAGAATTTCAGGTTTATCCAATTAGTATAGTTTATTCCTTAAAGTTACCCTTTTTTGCTGTCTGGCAGTTCTGACCCCTCTTCACTAAAAATTAATTATCCCATAGTACGGGACTCAGATGATGTTCCCATCTATTTCTCTTGAAAATAGACTCATTAATAATTCTAAGCATATAAGTTATAAGTTATAACTATTTTTGTACAATTTTCAATGATTTTCTAATCAGAACAAAGGATTTTGAAGTCATTCAGACTCTGTCTCACAAGAATTAAAATATTTCATAATATGAAACTCTTTTGCTTACAACATTTTTTCTATATGAAACTAGACTCATTAGGCTTTAATTTCATATTTTATTCAGCCTCTAACTCAATTTCCACAATTTTTGGTGGATTTTTAAAGTCGTACTATAGCTCTCACATATCCGTGCCGATGCCATGTCCAAGACATGGTCTTATACTGAGACATCTCGTAGCCGATGCATGTCCCAAACATGTCTTACACTGGCTCTTGTCTCAATGCCGACGCATGTCCCAGACATGTCTTACACTAGCACACACAAATTTCCCAAATTCATGGCATGAATATCCATTTATTCCTAAGGTTCAATCGGGAGGTTCCTCTACGTCAATTCTCATCATACATAATCATCTCCACAATCAAGCAATTTATGCTATATCTATTCAAATACGTGTAATAACGATGTAGTTATATTATTTACATATGACTTAGTCTTTTCTATGGGATATCATATTCCATTGAATTTATAATGTATTCTACCATCACGTGAATGTTATTAACTTTTGGCATCACTTTCATCATACTCAATATCATCAACATATAATTCAATATAACCGAAGCAAGATAGATTCAAGTATATTAACAATAACATGGATAACATGCTTATTTAGTCATACGAACTTACCTCGAATACGAAAACGACAATTTTACCATTAGTCCAAAACCTTGTATTTTTCTCGATTTAAGACTGAATCTCAATTTCCTTGATCTATCATTTCAAATATAGCCCATTTAGGACTCACATTATTCAAATTGACCCAAAAATCATATTTTTGGCAAATTTACAATTTTGCCACTAAACTTTTCCAAAATTATGCTTTTGCCCCTACGCTCGTAAAATGATTTTTATTCAATTTTCTTACTCTTTAAGCCTAGCCGAACCATTTTCATAACTATAGAAACTCAAGATTTCAATTATTACACACATTTACTCTCTATTTTACAAACTTTATAAAATGATACTCTTAGGTGTTTTCATGCTCACACCTTTTAGAAAAGTTGTTTATTTCACAACTAAGATTCATTTTCTTCCATAAAAATGCAACAAAAAACATGAATATTTTCATGGTAAAACCCTATACTTTCAACCATTTTGCAAAATAGTCCCCTCATTAGCTAGATTAAGCTATAAGGGTTCTAAAAGTACAAAAATTATCAAAAATAAGCATCTAAACCACTTACTTGTGAGGGTAAGGGTGAAAAGTCTGCTGAAATTTCAAGCTTCCAAGCCCTTATTTTTGCTGGTATTTTCGGTGAAGAAAGATGGAGAAGAAGGGTGGCTACTTTTGTTTTATTTTATTACACCTTGTTTGGTTCGCCGTAATACCCAATCCATTACGCCCCGATTACGTGCGTATTACATTACGCCCCTATTCCGGCATTTGGTTCGCTGTAATAGGTATTACGCGCGTAATCGGTTACGCCCCTAATCCCCAAATTCCCGTGTTTTCCAATCCCTTCCCTTTTCGGTGTATTAGCTATTACTTCCGGCCTCCCTCCCCATCTCCCTGTTTTACCCTCCCTCCCTACCCGACCCTCTCCCTAATCATTTTCGCCGTCCTTTCTCTTCATCTGGATTGAATTACATCGAAGGATCTACCACTAATTTCCCTTCTTTGATCCTCTCAATCAAGGTATTCTCCCGTTTCATTCAGTCCTTTGGCTTTTTTTTTTTCCTCCGTTTTTTTCTTTCTTCTCTGTTTCATTGTTTTTTTTGTTAATTTTGCTTATGTGATTATGAACACAGTGAATTTAGTGTTGGGATAGCTTTGATGTTACTGGGTTTTATTTTTATTTTTATCTATGTGTATTTATCTGAACTTCTTGCTTGTTTTTCGGGTTCAGCTGGTAGTCCACAATAGAGAAGGCATTTGTGATATTGAGCAGGTGAAAATGATTTTTTGAACTCCATTTATCTTTCCATTTGATTTAATGGCACTTCATTTTGCACAACAATGGTGAATTGGTGATAGTTCATCCATAGCCAGTTTGTTTAAAGCATCTTTAGCTATAAGATTAAGATGTATTGCATTTAGAATATCTTTTTACACGAGTTTCTCTGTATCTGAAACACAACCAAGTTGAAACTATGATCTCTCTATTTTTATGAACTTTATAGACAGTTTCTTAGTTGTTGGCTTTGCCATGAGTTCGGGGAAAAGGAACTACATCTCTGACATCAGTGAGGCCAGTCATAAGAAGAACCATAAGATCGAACCCTAGTCTAAACCCAGAGTGCTTGACTGTTCCATGCTTGCGAAGATCTTGGTACCATTCGTACTGATCTCTTGACAAGTCAAATTCCTTCATTCTGAAATCAGAAAACCATAGCAAACAAGGAAAATAGGCTTTGGTATCAATAAGGATAGTATTGAGAATAGTTCAGTCCTCAAGAATAGACCCAAATTAAGATGGCTTTAAAGTGATCATTAGAAGAATTGAGATAAACCTAGAGTTTAGATCAGGTTGTTTTGGGTTCAAGTAGTTTTAGGTCGGTTCATTCACATTTGAGATTTGGATTTTTCAGATCGGATCGTTATGGGTTTGAATCATTTCAGACCATTTCTGGTACAAGTCATTTTGAGTTCGAGTTGTTTTGACATTACCTTGCACTTAGCATGTCAAGCCGCTCTTCACTTTGGCTACCCGTAATCACTGTTCCCATCTGCATTACCATTTATCCATCTTTCATAACCAACTCAAAACCACCCACTGTTTCAATATATTTGTTTCAAGTTTTAGGCTTTACCTTGGGTACAACCATATCAAAAGCGGCCACTGTTTTTCCATCATCATTCAAGCGTACATAAAATGGCTTAACTGCTTTTGGATAATCATAAATAATCACAGGTCTCTTATAGTGATCATCAGCCAAGTAGCTGCCATTGAGTAAATGGAAAATAATAAGAACATTTTGTAGGAAAAGTCTCGTATTGTTTTAGGATATTTGCATGTGATAGTTCTTTGTTAGTAGCCAGATTATATGTACCTTAGATGTTCAGCTGTTAAAGGGACTCCCCATCGAAGTTTTGTTTCGAAAGTCTTATCTGTCACCTGGTGTTGAAGAATGAAACACTTTGATCAGACATAAGTTGCTAAACATATGGCAGTCATGTTGGCCGGCTTAATGTGGGTTAATTGCACCAAACGTTCTTAAATGATTGCTTATATTATAAGTTGGTTCTTATTGTTGAAAATGTTCTAATTGAGTTTTTAAACTATCAATATTGTATCAATCATATCTTTCTATCAATCTAGCAGTCAATTTAGGCATTAAAGGCCAATTTGGATCTAATATGGAGCATATTTAGAATATGTGGATTAAATTATAAGTTCATGTACTTATTACATGAATGGATTTTATGTGTTAATAAAGAAGATAGTGCCAAGAGGTTTATTTATTAGTTGATTATGTAGTAGTTACACAAATTTTTTCAATTTGATTCACGTGTTTTAAATATGCCAATATGCTTCATGTTAGATTTGAGTTGAGCTGATATTTAACATTCACGCTAATGGTTCGACTGATGAAAGGGCCTAAATTATAGATACTAACCATGGCAGATCTTGGGATTAAATTTTGGGGCTTAGGAGTTTAATGAGAAAATTTTAAAAACTCTCATTAATCTAAAAGAGTTTAATTAAATTTTTTTAAAAATTTCAATAGAAAAAATATTTTTCCAAAATTTTGGGGGGCCAAGGCCCCCTGCCACCATTTAGCTCCACCTCTTTCTTGTTCCTTATTGCTTTGATTTGGTCGAAATATCCCTTTTCTTTTATGTGTTGGAATTGGTTGATCTACTTTGGAGATATCATGTCATTATGGTAGAAAGAATTGTCTATAAAAATTATATATTGTTTTGTTTATGGTAATAAAAATCAATTTTTCATTCCTTGCTCCAATTCGAACAACTTTTCAGCAACTTTAGCTCCAATATCCAGTGCATTAAAAGTTTTACAGGAACTGAGTAATGAACTCCAGATTCCAGCATCTGGTTCATCAGGCATTTCATTTACATGTCGACCTCACCCTATGTTTATGCATTTTTATTTGTTTTAGGGTAGCATAGATAGTCAATCTTGGTTTCAGTTGAATATTTTAACTTCAAAAAACAGATTTAATGTTGGAATTATTAAATGATTAAATTCAACAAACAAGTATCCTCTTTATTGATTTTTGCTGTCTCTCAACACTTAATCGATTTCCCTTTTATCATTACAGGTTCTTTCTTCCAACACTTCTTCATCGCAGTCGTCCCCGATTTGCTCATTATAGGTTAGTTTTCCATTGGTATTTATGGTTTTGTTTGTATGTTTGTATTGCTCATTACAGCCTTTGTATTGCTCATTACTTGTTTCTCGATGGCACAGTATTTGATATTTAGCTTTGTAAACTTGTAGTCATTAAGGAGGAGTAAAATAACATTTGAATGTTCATTGTCACGTGAAAATTCATTTCTTATGTATTTATATGTACTGTTTCTGTTTGAAGCTTTCCCTGCACCGGGTAGATAAATGAGTCACTTTTAAATGCTTTATGCTATTGTTCATGATTTCTATGCTATGCTATACAACTAAATGATGTTTATTTTTACTGATATTCTTTACTGTGTAAATTTTGAATATATTAATTGAGCCCATATACTAATCTTCTTATTAGTATTTATTTTCATGCATACTTTGATGTTTGTTAACTTGGTCGCAGTAGTCTCTGTGTTATTTTAGAGAAATTACATTTTAAGTTGATCTTTTATCAGCAGAAAAGTTTCCCCTGCTTCTATTTTAAAATTATAATTGTGAAAGTGTAAGGAAGTTTTTAAAATTAACGTATATATATTATGATAAATAAAATTATACAAATTTTACTTAAAAAGTCAAATTTGGCTGTTAAATTAATAAATTCTATAGAATTCTGAAATTTTAATAATAATAATTTTTGATGAAAAAATGCTAAACATGTATTTTAAACTTGATACTAGACAGCTAAGTAACAATTCTTGTAAAAAATAAGTCCTCTTCAAAGTTAATTATATTTTTACAAATGAAATTACCATTTAAAATGTTATAAAAGTTATAAAACCTTAATTAAACTAATCATCAGTAATTAAATATACTCTTTCATTATTATTTGGGTGATTGATAAAGAAATGAAATTAAAGTTGCAACGATATCATTTAGTCGTCTAATTTTTTGCTTCGTGTGTTCTAAATTTGTGCTGTTTATTTTTATTCGATAATGTGTAATTGCAACTTCAATTCTTTGATAGTGTGTTCTAATTTTAAAATGTTGCAGTAATGGCTCGTCTGCCTTTAATTGCACAAAGTGTGAGGCGTAAAAGAATTAGTATTGCTGTGACAATATGGTTGGAAATCTGTAGAATCGCGGTTTGGTTCTTATTTAGAATGGGTGCCAGCCTTAGCCTACATAGACCAAGGATTAGGTCCTATACCGTAGATTTTTATGCAAAACGGGATTATGTGAATAGGCTTGTATATGCTAGTGACGAGACCTGTATTGAACAAGTTAGGATGAATAGAGCTGCCTTTTTTAAATTATGTGAGATGTTAGAATCGATAGGGGGATTGAAGTCGACAAGGTTCATGCTTGTTGACGAGCAAGTAGCAATGTTTTTACATATCATCTCCCATCACCTGAAAAATCGAGTTATCAAGCATCACTTTAGAAGGTCCGGGGAAACTGTTAGCAGAGCATTTCATAGTGTTTTAAATGTTGTCATACGCTTGCAAGATGTGTTATTTAAAAACCCGGAGCCAATTACAGCCGATTCTTCTGACACAAGGTGGAAATGGTTTAAGGTATAGGACTAAGTTTTATATATAGCTTCAACAACATTTACTTGATTTAGATTTAAATTAGTATTCTAACTCAAGGTTTTATATCATGTGATATAGAATTGCTTAGGTGCTCTTGATGGAACCCACATCAAGATTAGGGTTCCAACAGTTGATAAACCTAGATATCGGACGCGAAAAGGTGACATAGCAACAAATATGCTAGGTGTTTGTACACCTGAGATGCAATTTGTTTATGTTCTTCCTGGTTGGGAAGGTTCAGTTGCTGATGGACGAGTTCTTCGAGATGCCATTAGTAGAAGACATGGATTAAAAGTTCCTCATGGTAAAGTGTATAGTTATAGGACTTTGATTTATTCATTAAGATCACACTTTGTGTGCTGAATTAATCATTTTTTAATATGAAACTTATCCTATAGGTTGTTATTATCTAGTTGATGCTGGATACACAAATTGTGAGGGATTTCTTGCACCATTTAGAGGACAACGATATCATTTGAACGAGTGGCGTCAGGGTTATCAGCCAAGTTCTCCGCAAGAGTTTTTTAATATGAAACATGCCTCAGCACGTAATGTCATTGAAAGATGCTTTGGCTTATTAAAACTTAGATGGGGAATACTTAGGAGTCCATCGTTCTATCCTGTAAGGGTGCACAATAGAATTATTATTGCATGTTGTTTGCTCCATAATTTTATTCGAACCCATATGAGTAGTGATCCCATTGAAGCGGAGGTGGGAGAAGGATTACCTACAATTAATGTGGTGGATGACGATGAACCGAATATCACAAATATTCATCCATCGGATGCTTGGGCTACTTGGAGGATGGAACTAGCCAACCAAATGTTCGATGAATGGCAAGCATCTAGAAATTAGTTTGTGAAACTTTTGTGAAACTTTTGTATTTATTTTTGTATTGTACTAAAATACAGAAATTATAATATAATTTCTTCTAATTCAGCTTGTGTTATAATTTTAAATTTTTTGTGCTATGGAACTTTTGATACTTGAAAATATTCAACTTAATTACTAGATTTTATAAAGTGTTGACCTTTTGAATCATGATATTAAAATAGTAATTAATATAATTTATTTTTTTTTGTTCTTAAGATCATTATGTCAGGTGTTCTAGAATCAAATGCTCAAGCTTCTCGAGGAAGCAAAAGAAAATGGGTTCCCGAGGAAGATGCAGCATTAGTTTCCAGCATGGTGGACCTGCACAATGTTGGAACATTTAATGCTGGTACCGGGTTCAAAGCCGGTTATTTGAACGAGTTGGAAAGAAAGCTACAAACGGTTTTACCAAATGCAATGTTGAAGGCGAAACCTAATATTGAATCAAGGATTAGGTTACTTAAAAGGGAGTGGTCAATCGTCTACGACATGCTTAATGGCCAAAACAATAGCGGTTTTGGTTGGGACGAGCATAGGCAGCTCGTTGTTGCTGAAGATGCGGTTTGGGAGTCCTATTTAAAGGTAAGATTATTTCAAGTCTTTATTATATTATTTTTACCAAACTTACGACTAATATGATTTCCTCATTTTTTTAGAGTCACAAAGAAGCCGCCCAATTCAGATTTCGTACTTTCCCTTACTATGACCAGCTTACTACCATATACGCAAGAGATCGAGCAACTGGGAGAGATGCTCAAACAGCTGCTGATGTTCTTGAAGAAATACACGCTGATGTTTGCTTATGTCATCAAATACCAACCATACCAAATTTTGACTTTTCAACTCTTTAGCTCCCCCTATGGTTGACCATCACTTATTTAATGGCCTAATTTCACTTTAAAGACCCTCAATTAAGGTTCTCTAGCAATTTGACACCTTTGACTATTAAAACAAAACTTTTGCCCTTTATGCGATTTAGTCCTTTTTCGCGATTAAGCACTCAAACGCCAAAATTAATTCACCAAAATTTTCATGCACTTATATAATCATGCTATAACACATAAAATAATATTAAAATAATTTCTTGACCTCAGATTTGTGGTTCCAAAACCACTGTTCTGACTAAGTCCTATTTCGAGATGTTACAGAATCAATTTGCCTTTACGACCGAATCTAAATACTTTCTTCCACGGAGAGACTTTCAAAAATACTTTGTAATAAACCGTAATTCATACATATTTTTATCCCATGCTTAGCACATTTTATGGATGATTTTTCCTTAAAATTGGTGAATTCGATGCTCCTAATGCCTTAATTTCATGGTTTATCCTTAGGTGAGCATAGGAGAGTGAAAAGAACGAGAAACGGGCCAAAAACGGAGAAAATGGGCCAATGTATGAAATCAACACGACCTGGACCTCCTCACACGGGTAGACCACACGGCCGTGTCAATTTGGCAGAATCGAAGCACGACTCACAAGGGTGGACCACACGCCCGTGCCTATTTAACAGGCTTGACCACGGCCTTAAGCAATCGCGCACTAGCATGTCCCTGCCGAGCCCAAGTTTAGTCCAATTCAAAAAAGGCCAATTTTGAGGGTTCTTAGGCATTCCAAAGCCTATAAATACACCCTAGAGGAGGAGGAAAATAGACACAGGGAAGGAGGCAGGAAACTGCTCAAGGAAAGCCTATTGATCCATCTCAGAAGCCAGATTCATCATCAAGACTGAAGATCTCCCCTCAATT
Source organism: Gossypium hirsutum (assembly GCF_007990345.1). NCBI lineage: Eukaryota > Viridiplantae > Streptophyta > Magnoliopsida > Malvales > Malvaceae > Gossypium > Gossypium hirsutum. The sequence continues at coordinate 83,708,400 of NC_053434.1, read as the reverse complement.
TCCCATCAGGAGTTTTGCATTTTTCTTTATGTTTTGTATTCATTATTCTTCTGAGATGTTTACCTTTTTAGTTATGAACTAAAACCCTTAAATACCTAAGGGGAATGAAACCTAAGATAGATCTTGTTATTATTTTCTGAATTGTATGATAAATATTTGACTTGTTCTTAATTATGTGTTCTTAATTCTTGTTTTGATATTCCAGGATATTGACTCAAGTTAAGCTCTTATTCAGAGGATGAATAGATCCTGTCTAAGAGTACATTTGTCATAATTAAGTAGAGTTGGTTGCGCGCATAGATATAGGGTGACAAGATTTTGCCGGATTAGGGTGAAACCTAATAAGGGGATCCATAAATCGAGTTAATGCAACCCTAGGGAGTTAATTAGAAAGAGATTTCAATTATTCAACCTAGGGTTAGACATTGTTAGTCTCGAGAGGGATAATAATATAACTTAGGGATTTCTACGGATCAAGTTAAATGAATAAATCGTCCGATTCAGAGTCAAATAACAAGTGAAGTCTAGGTGGATTTTTCCTTAGGTATTGTCTTAATTCAATCGTTTTTCCAAAAGTAATTCCCCAATTCTATTTTCTGTGAATTCTTAGTTTAGTTAATTAGTTAGTTAAAACAAACCCCATTATTCTTGGGCTAGATAATAAAAAGATAGTCATTACTAGTACTTTTAGTTCCTTTGGGTTCGACAATCCGATCTTGCTAAAGCTATACTACTATTCGATAGGTACACTTACCTTCATCGTGATAATAGTTAGTTTCAAGAACGATTCATTATAAATATTTAAAACTTGCCACGAACATCACGTATCAAGTTTTTGGCGCCGTTGCTGGGGAGCTAAGATATTAGGAACACTCGATTTTTATTACTTTAGACATTTTACTTTTGTTGCAATTTAAATTTTTATTTTCTTTTCTAATTCTTTATTTATTTTCTTCTGGCAGGTTTTTTATAGTTTATGACTAGAAGAAACCCGTCAGGACCATTACTTTTTTATAGTGAGATCGATCGCACAGTTCGCAGAAACCAAAGAGAAATAAGGCGAAGCTTAAGATACACAGATAACGAGCAAGAGGACGATATTCAAACCCCAACCGAGGAGATGGCTGAAAACCAAGAAAATCCGCTACCTCCTGCAATTGCTGCTAATCAAAATCCTGCTCCGCGCACTATGTATGATTATTCTAAACCTAATTTAACTGGAACTGAGTCATGTATAGTTAGACTTGCTATTGCTGTAAACAATTTTGAACTGAAACCTAACACAATTCAAATGATACAACAGTTTGTTCAGTTTGATGGTTCCCAGGACGAGGATCCCAATGCTCACTTGGCAAATTTCCTAGAATTTTTAGATACCTTTAAAATTAAAAGCGTTCCGGATGATGCCATTCGCCTTCGGTTGTTCCCTTTTTCGTTAAGGAATAAGGCTAAACAATGGTTGAACTCGTTACCACGAGGGTCAATCACTACTTGGGAACAAATGACCGAAAAATTTTTATTAAAATATTTTCCATCGGCTAAAACAGCCAAATTACGTAATGATATCTCTTCTTTTGTACAGATGGATTTAGAAACACTCTACGATGCATAAGAGAGATACAAGGACCTTTTGAGAAGATGCCTTCACCTTAGGTTACCGCTTTGGCTACAGGTTCAAATGTTCCATAATGGCCTAAATCCTTCGACTCGGTAGATGATTGATATAGCCGCTGGAGGAACCATCAATAATGAAACACTTGAGGCAGCTTACGAATTTATTGAGGAGATGTCGCTGAATAACTATCAGTGGCAAGTTATGAGAACAAAGTCGACGAAAGCAACCTGTGTTTTCAACCTCGACGCGGTTACTATACTATCTAACCAAGTAGAACTCTTAAATAAAAAGATTGATGGTTTGTGTGGTTCTACTCAGGTACATCCAGTGATGAGGTGCGATTCGAATGGAGGAGGAGTATGCACAGAGTATCAACCCTTCAACCCTAGCATCGAGGAGGAACAAGTCCAATATATGGGTAAAAATAACTCTAGATCCCAAAATAACCTATATAGTAACACTTATAATGCAGGTTGGAGGAACCATCCCAATTTCTCGTGGTGCGGTCAAGGAAATCAAAGGCCACAGCATCCTCCGGGCTTTCAACAACCACCTTACTAGTGAGAAAAGAAGCCAAACCTTGAGGAGATGCTAACCAAATTCATCTGGGTGTCAGAAACTCATTTTCAGAATACTAAGACAGCACTCAAAATTCAATAAGCATCGATCCAAGGGCTCGAAACTCAGATTAGACAGCTTGCCAAATTGATTTCTGAACAACCATAAGGTAGCTTGCCAAGCAATACAAAATCTAACCCAATGGAGCAACTCAACGCAATTACTAGTCAAGATGAGGAAGGGTTAGTCACACCTGAACCAGAACCAAGGCAAGAAATTGAGATAAGCAAAGGTAAAGGTGAGGTAGACCACAATGAGCAGAAATCAGTAAGTACAGAATACAAACCTCGTGTGCCATACCCTAATGCGACAAGGAAAGACCGTTCAGATGAACAATTTTGTAAATTCCTTAAACTCTTAAAAAAATTACATATTAACTTACCGTTTATTGAAGCTCTATCGCAGATGCCAAACACAATGAAATTTTTAAAGGAGCTTTTAGCAAATAAGCGAAAGTTGGACGAGGCTTCACATGTGAAGCTAAATGTAGTTTGCTCAGCTATTCTACAGAATAAACTACCTAACAAATTGAAAGATCCAGGGAGTTTTACAATTCCTTGCTTAATTGGTAGTTTAGATGTTAATAATGCATTAGCTGATTTAGGGGCTAGTATTAACGTCATGCCTTACAAAATATTTAAAAAGTAGGTCTTGGAAAACCCAAACAGACTGGGATGAGCATTCAATTAGCAGATAAAACTATGAGATTTCCTAGGGGTATTATTGAAGATGTGCTAGTTAAAATCGATAAATTTATATTTTCAGTTGACTTCGTTGTTCTAGACATAGAGGAGGATAGCAACACCCTTTTGATTTTAGGAAGGCCCTTTTTAGCAACTTCTAGAATGATTATTGATGTACGCACAGGTGAGCTCACACTTCGTGTCGGAGACGACACAATCACCCTTCAAGCTTGCAATTCCGGCAACACATCGAAAATTGAAGATGATTGTCTAAACCATTCTACTAAAACTGACAATATGGTGCAACCTACTTTGCAGGAAATAAATCTAAAGGAAGTACATAAGTCATTTTCAAGCAATAGTAGAGGACCTATTCGTGAAGAACGAAGGCTACAAATCGAGGAGCTAGATGAATGGTTGACACATAAACCGAGAACACGCGATAAACTAAAACTACGCCAGAACAAGCTCAAAACCTTTCCAAATCAACTTAAGGTTGGAGATAAAGTTTTATTAGATGCCGCAGATCCTCACATTATCACTGCCAAACTGAACGAAGAAATCCCTCTTACGGTACTTAGCATTTTTCCATTCAGTACAGTCGAGGTAAATCATCCCAAGTTCGGCACTTTTAAGGTAAACAATACCCGCCTAAAACCTTATTTTGATGAGATTCACAGCAGGAATGAGGAGTATAAACTCCTCGAACCACCATGACCATTCAATGGAAAGGTAAGTCGACCTTAGACTATAAATAAGCGCTTCTCGGAAGGCAACCCGAGCACTAACAATCTTAATTTCTTTAAATTTTAGTTTTCACATCTAACATACTAACCGACTCATGGAACGCATGCTTTCAAAAGCACACACGGCCAAGAACACGGGCATGCTTAGAACCATGTGGAAATAGGGCAAAGATTTTCCCTAGCACGGGCTACGATAAATCGCCACAGCCGTTTGACATGGCCGTGGGAAAACCTGCCAAAATAACACGGGCGTACGACATGCCCGTGCCTTAAAACAATGGCCAGACCTGTCAAATTAACACAGGCGTACGACAGGTCCGTGCCAAGCAACCGTGGGAGAACCTATGAAAATAGCACGGGCGTAGCCCTTAATACACAGTCATGAAAGAAACGAACAAAGACAGACACGGCTGTGCGACACGGCCGTGCGCACTAGCAAGCCCAAGGTACACAGGCGTGGGGAAATTGTCAGATGCACCCAAATTCAAAATTCGCGAATCACACGGGCGTGTTCCCTGGCCGTGTGTCCCAAAATCTATAAATACCATTCACTATTCATCATCTCCCTCACCCAAAATCCCTAACCCTAGCCACTGCAAGTCCACACGGCCTCCCTAACACACCCGTGCGCCGTTTCCAACCCTATTTTTTACGCTCATTCTCCTCTTTTTAGCATTTGTTTACTCTTTTCTCTTTTATTTTACTGATTTCTAATGCTATTTATCATAGTAATTTGCACTTTTCATGTTATTTTCATCTTTCTATCACTCAAACTTCGTATCTAGAGTAATTATCAACTGTTTCATGTTGAAGTTCTTACTCATTTCATGATTTCTATGCTCCATTTGACTATTTTACGTGCATATTCATAGTTAAATAGATAAATTTTTATTTTTAAGTTTTGTTTTGGTAATTTTTTATTTATTTTCTTAGTAAGTATATTAGGCTACATTCATTCATGGTTATTATTTCTATGGTTTCATGCTATTAACCCCACACAAATTCATTCGTTAGATATCTCCATTACTTATTCTCCTAGGGTTATTTGGCACATTTACATTGGCTATTATAGTATAGGTTAATATGTAAGCCCAATGGAAAGTATTCACATTCCACTTCAATTTCCATTACAGGTACACCATGTCATCTTCACGTGGAAAGAAAGCCGTCGTCCCTACTTCGAAGAAAAGGAAGGGAGTGTCATCTTCCTCGGGTCCTACCGCGAAAATTCGTCACCCTTTCCTGCAGTTCCCCATTGGGCCCTAAGAAGAAATTTTCCAGATTCTACGGGCCCGACCCTTGCAAGTTGGCCGCTGTATAGACTGGGCCACGCTAGAACAAGTCCAACTCACGGATGCAATTCGAGCCCTCCTCACCACCGACCCTTGGTGGCTTTTCTTTGAGATTGTCGAGCCGACATATCTCGAACTCACGATGGAACTTTGCTCAACTTTCCATCTTCAGACCGTGATGGCCCACTTTGATGACCCAAGGACAATCTAATTTCGCCTCAACGGTCTAATCCGCCAGTTGAACGTCTTAGAGTTCGGAACCGCACCGGGCCTTTACACTGAGGAGTTCATAGAGGAGAATGAACTCCACACTCTCAATCGCCACATCCATCACTCTTCTTCACGATGTTGGAACGCCCTTGCCCCCGGCGCTGCCTCCTACAATCCTAACCGCTCCAAGGCATCGGCTCTCCCTCCATCTCTGAGGTACTTATACGTCATTTTGGCTCACACGTTAACCGAAAGAAGAGAGAGCACTGGCATCGTCAACACTCATGATGCCTACTTTCTATGGTGTATGTCGCACGGGTACATTATAAACCTTTGCTTATTTCATTGCCCTCGCCATTCAACATCAGACAGAGCGACATAAGAAGAGAGTCATCTCTATTGGGCCCTATGTGACGCGGTTGGCTCGGTACTTCGGGCCCCTCAACACAGCAGCCCAATCATCCTCCCTCACTCTCATGGGCCAGATGTCCCCACAGGGCATCTCGAGCATGCTAAGTATGAGAATGATCGAGAAACGACGTGACACCTTCCCTCCTCAGTACCGTCTCGCCGAATCCACCAAAGAGGAGGTCCCCAAGGACATTACTGATGATATCCCTCCACATCACGAGGACCCACCGTCTCAGCTGCCACCACCCTCTCATCCAGTTCATGCGGCGGCTTCATACGCTGACATCTTTGAGCACCTAACTCGATTCAAGTAGCAATGTTTTCAGCGCTTCGATCACATTGATGCTACACTACACCAGATTTGTCAGCCTTCCACATCTCATCACCACCCCCACTCGCTAACCATCTAGCGATGAAGATGTTTAAAAACTTTTGTTTATTATTTTATGTTTTTACTTTTATTCTACTTTAGGACTACTTTTTATTTTTCTTTAAGCTTATTTTTATTAGGTTTTATAATTTTTATTTAACAATTTTGAATTTTGGCTATTTCCTATCGAGTAATTATTCTTCCTTATATATTTTCTAAAAGAGTTCCTGATTCTATCACAGTTATAAAGAGCTCCAAAGCTCACTATTACTCAGGGACTTGAAACTCCACTGGGGAAGGTTCTCCACGACTGCCATATCCTACTCAACCACGACCATAACCAACTTCAGATATAATATTCTTTTGGCGCAGGACTTATGGACTAATGAACCTCTACCACCGTCGGAGTATCCTCCTCCTCCCTCACGCCGATTATTCTCCAAAAATCCAGTTCAAGGAAATTCATTCATCACTCAGGAAGTTTCACTTCTCCCTCTATCTTATTTTTATATTCTTTTCTATATATCTATCTTTGTACATTGAGGGCAATGTACATCTTAAGTGTAGGGGGTATTCATTTCACTATAAAAAAATTCCTAAATGATTGCCTTGTTCTCTTGAAAAGCTCTCATATCATGTTTAGGATAAATTTTGATTGATTTATGATTTTTATTGATATATCTTAAATTAAAACATAGGCATTCATGCATTAATTATTTAAACTTTAAGACATTAGAGAGATAAACATGATAGTTGATTTTTAAGAATTTAAAATTTTAAGTTGTTTCCCCAAGTTTAGGTATTATCTTGAATTGAAATCCACAAGTTCAAACATAAAAAAGCCATAATTTTTATGAGATCTTGAGCCTTTAGAGCATCTATTATTTCTTTCATGCTCACTTTCATTATGAGTGCGTCAGTATTGAATTGCTATTCTAGAACTTGCTTGATTATGCATGTCAAGACCAAACCATTTGATTTGATATGTCAAAATGATAAAGGCACTTAGGTTTAATCCACTCACTTCATAAAAGCCTACCTTCACAATTAACCCTTAGTAAACCCCCTTGATCCTAACAACCTATTCATTGATTTACTCTCGATATTAACCCATAACTCATTATTATTGAAATCCCCTAAATTAATTTGATCCCTATTTTTGTCGAGATTTGAGTTGGAAAAATTGCTTAGCTATGTTTTATTTTTTTATTTTTTTGTAATTTGACTTGTTCTTAAAAAACAATGTATAGTTATTAGTAGCAGTGATCTTTTGAGTTAAAGAAGTTAAATTCCATATTCTGAGAAAAAGCTTTGCTGTACACAATTGATGACTAGTCATTTTTCTAGTTAGGTAATTTTTCAATTCAATCTCGATTTTAACCCTTTCTTTCAACTTGTGACCACACCCTTTAACCAAAGCCACATTACAACCCTCTAAAGACCTTTTGATTGATATTTCATCTCAATTTATAGTGGTGGAGATTTGATTTTCATGCAAGCCTATGGTAATTACTCTTCATTATTGACTATTGAGTGCTTCATTTTATTGTCCTTAAACACCTCGAGTGATTTGAGTGAATCTTAGTGAAGATGTGAAACTCTGTGATATTTTGAATCAAATGTAATTACTTAAATGAGGGGAGACACCTATGTTTTCATGATAAAATGCTCAACTTGGAATGTTTGAAACTTTGATGTTCTTTTAGTTGAATTTTCAATGTATGATTACCTATGGATTATTTTGAGATATTATCGATAGAAATTATAAGTTGAGAAGAATTTATTTTGATTATGAGTTGAAGATTTTGCTTGAGGACAAGCAAATGCTTAAGTGTGGAGGTATTTGATAAACCGTAATTCATACATATTTTTATCCCATGCTTAGCACATTTTATGGATGATTTTTCCTTAAAATTGGTAAATTCGATGCTCCTAATGCCTTAATTTCATGGTTTATACTTAGGTCAGCATAGGAGAGTGAAAAGAATGAGAAACGGGCCAAAAACGGAGAAAATGGGCCAATGTATGAAATCAACACGACCTGGACCTCCTCACACGGGCAGACCACACGGCCGTGTCAATTTGGCAGAATCGAAGCACGACTCACAAGGGTGGACCACACGCCCGTGCCTATTTAACAGGCTTGACCACGGCCTTAAGTAATCGCGCACTAGCATGTCCCTGCCGAGCCCAAGTTTAGTCCAATTCAAAAAAGGCCAATTTTGAGGGTTCTTAGGCATTCCAAAGCCTATAAATACACCCTAGAGGAGGAGGAAAATAGACACAGGGAAGGAGGTAGGAAACTGCTCAAGGAAAGTCGATTGATCCATCTCAGAAGCCGGATTCATCATCAAGACTGAATATCTCCCCTCAATTTCCCTTCAGGAGTTTTAGGTTTTTCTTTATGTTTTGTATTTATTATTCTTCTGAGATGTTTACCTTTTTAGTTATGAACTAAAACCCATAAATACCTAAGGGGAGTGAAACCTAAGACAGATCTTGTTATTATTATCTAAATTGTATGATAAATATTTGACTTGTTCTTCATTATGTGTTCTTAATTCTTGTTTTGATATTCCAAGATATTGACTTAAGTTAAGTTCTTATTCAGAGTAGGAATAGACCCTGTCTAAGAGTACATTTGTCATAATTAAGCAGAGTTGGTTGCGCGCCTAGAGATAGGGTGACAAGATTTTGCCGGATTAGTGTGAAACCGAATAAGAGGATCCATAGATCGAGTTAATACAACCCTAGGGAATTAATTAGAAAGAGATTTCAATTATTCAACCTAGGGTTAGACATTGTTAGTTTCAAGAGGGATAATAATATAACTTAGGGATTTTTACGGATCAAGTCAAATGAATAAACCATCCGATTCAGAGTCAAATAACAAGTGAAGTCTAGGTGGATTTTTCCTTAGGTATTGTCTCAATTCAATTGTTTTTTCAAAAGTAATTCCCCAATTCTATTTTCTGTGAATTCTTAGTTTAGTTAATTAGTTAGTTAAAACAAACCCCATTATTCTTAGGCTAGATAATAAAAGGATAGTCATTACTAGTACTTTTAGTTCCTTTGGGTTCGACAATCCGGTCTTGCTAAAGCTATACTACTGTTCGATAGGTACACTTGCCTTCATCGTGATAATAGTTAGTTTCAAGATCGATTCATTATAAATATTTAAAACCTATCACAAATATCACGTATCACTTTGTCTCCAATCCGAAACTTTATATCTTTTCGTTTCAAATCTGCATACGATTTCTGACGATCTGACGCTATTTTCAGACTTTCATGAATTACTTTCACTTTTTGTTCAGTCTCTCTGATCAAATCAACCTCGCGTATCTTGTTTTCACTGAGCTCAATCCAATACAATGGTGTACAAAATTTACGACCGTACAAAGCCTCATAAGGTGCCATTTTGATAATCGATTGAAAGCTATTATTGTACGCAAATTCAATCAGAGGTAAGCATCGTTCCCACATACCTTCGAACTCGAGAATGCAACATCTCAACATATCCTCAAGTATTTGAATGATTCATTCGGACTGACCATAAATACCTAAGGGGAACTAAAACCCATAAATACCTAAGGGGAGTGAAACCTAAGACAGATCTTGTTATTATTATCTAAATTGTATGATAAATATTTGACTTGTTCTTCATTATGTGTTCTTAATTCTTGTTTTGATATTCCAAGATATTGACTTAAGTTAAGTTCTTATTCAGAGTAGGAATAGACCCTGTCTAAGAGTACATTTGTCATAATTAAGCAGAGTTGGTTGCGCGCCTAGAGATAGGGTGACAAGATTTTGCCGGATTAGTGTGAAACCGAATAAGAGGATCCATAGATCGAGTTAATACAACCCTAGGGAATTAATTAGAAAGAGATTTCAATTATTCAACCTAGGGTTAGACATTGTTAGTTTCAAGAGGGATAATAATATAACTTAGGGATTTTTACGGATCAAGTCAAATGAATAAACCATCCGATTCAGAGTCAAATAACAAGTGAAGTCTAGGTGGATTTTTCCTTAGGTATTGTCTCAATTCAATTGTTTTTTCAAAAGTAATTCCCCAATTCTATTTTCTGTGAATTCTTAGTTTAGTTAATTAGTTAGTTAAAACAAACCCCATTATTCTTAGGCTAGATAATAAAAGGATAGTCATTACTAGTACTTTTAGTTCCTTTGGGTTCGACAATCCGGTCTTGCTAAAGCTATACTACTGTTCGATAGGTACACTTGCCTTCATCGTGATAATAGTTAGTTTCAAGATCGATTCATTATAAATATTTAAAACCTATCACAAATATCACGTATCACTTTGTCTCCAATCCGAAACTTTATATCTTTTCGTTTCAAATCTGCATACGATTTCTGACGATCTGACGCTATTTTCAGACTTTCATGAATTACTTTCACTTTTTGTTCAGTCTCTCTGATCAAATCAACCTCGCGTATCTTGTTTTCACTGAGCTCAATCCAATACAATGGTGTACAAAATTTACGACCGTACAAAGCCTCATAAGGTGCCATTTTGATAATCGATTGAAAGCTATTATTGTACGCAAATTCAATCAGAGGTAAGCATCGTTCCCACATACCTTCGAACTCGAGAATGCAACATCTCAACATATCCTCAAGTATTTGAATGATTCATTCGGACTGACCATCTGTTTGCTGATGGAAAGCAGTGCTGAAATATAATTTCATACCTAATGCATCTTGCAGTTTATTCCAAAACCGCGATGTAAGCCTCGGATCTCTATCCAAAACAATAGAAATAGGCACACCGTGTAATCTCACAATTTGATAATCATATAACTCAGCAAGCTTGTCAAGCGAATAATCTGTACGAATCAGAACAAAATGAGCCAATTTAGTCAATCTACCCACAATAACCCAGATTACATCTTTCTTGCTCTGTGTCAACGGTAAACCTGATACAAAATCCATCGTGATTCTGTCCCATTTTCGCTCAGGTATCATGATCGACTGAAGCAATCCAGAAGGTACCTGATGCTCGGCTTTAACTTGTTGACAGATTAAACATTTCAAAACAAAGTCAGAAATGTCTCGTTTCATACCATGCCACCAGTAAAGCTGTTTCAGATCATTATACATCTTCGTACTACCCAGGTGAACAGATAATCGACTGCTGTGAGCTTCGTTCAAAATCATCTGAATCAACTCTGAATTTCTCGGAACACATATTTGGTTTCTGAACCTCAAACAACCATCAGCATCAACTCTGAACTCTAAACCAATATTCGAGTCACATTGAGCTCGCTTTGCTAACAAATCATCATCCACTTTCTGAGCATCACAGATCTGTTGAACAAATAACGGTCTTGCTTTTAATTCAACTATTATCGAACCATCTCCAGACATAGCCATATGCGCATTCATTGCACGCAAAGCAAACAGTGATTTTCAGCTTAGAGTATCAACAACAACATTATCCTTTCCCGGATGGTAATTAATCACAAGCTCATAATCTTTTAACAACTCTAACCATTGACACTGTCTCAAATTCAGATCTTTCTAAGTCATCAAATATTTTAGGCTTTTGTGATCAGAATAAACATGACATTTCTCACCAAACAGGTAGTGGCGCCATATTTTCAATGCAAACACAATAGTTGCCAATTACAGATCATGTGTCAAATAGTTCTTTTCATGCGGCTTTAACTGTCTCGAGGCATAAGCTATGACTTTGCCTTCTTGCATCAAAACACAGCCCAAACCATTTAAGATGCATTACTATAGATAACAAATTCTTTACCCAATTCTGGATGAACTAGCACTAAAGCTTAGATCAACAGGGCTTTCAACTGATCAAAACTTTTCTGGCCCTTTTTTGACCACTCGAACTTAACATCTTTCTGAAGTAGCTTTGTCATCGGGGTTGCAATAATAAAGAAACCTCTCACAAACCATCTATAATAACTAGCAACTCCCAAAAAACTTCAGACTTCAGAAACATTTCTCGGAGGTTTCCAATCAAGTATAGCTAAAATTTTACTCCGATCAACCCAAATACCCGATACTGATACATGGCCTAGAAAACTGACTTCTCGTAGCCAGAACTCATATTTACTGAATTTCGCATACAACTATTTATCTCGCAAAGTCTGTAACACAAGTCTCAAATGTTTGGCATGTTCGGTTTCATCACGTGAATAGATCAAAATGTCATCAATGAACACAACCACAAATTGATCTAGATTGTAACACCCTAAACCCGGCCCAGACGTTATGGCTAGATCTGACGTGTCACATGAACTTACGACTTAGTATGCATTCGTTGGTTTAAGTGATTGAGTGGTCTTTGTAAAAACAACAGTTGAATGAAAAGCCAGTTTATCAATCTTTAGGCTATCCATTTATTGTGCTTGTTGAGTCTTGAAAACGTTCATTAATTTTGAAAACCCGTGCAGCCTAACACTAGCAGTTTCGTCATAGTATAAATATAATCAGAAAATAAAACCATAGTAGTAAAAAGAAATTTAAATAGCGGCCTTATTACAACTTAAAACCCAAAATTAAATCAGAGTATAAAAATAATAAAAATAAACTAACCTAGAAAAACCAACTTTGCGGATGATGTGGCCACTCTGAATCCCTCACAGCTCCAAGCCCACTATGGTTGGGGATTTCCTACAGAGATGAAAATAAAGGGTGAGTTCGGTAAACTCAAGTGGGGAGACTACTCGACCCACCCAACCGCTACACACCACAGGAATTGCAGCGAAGCTGCCAGATATTATGACGAAGTCACCAGTTAAAGATATTGTAGCTAGGCCACCAGAACAGATATATATATGTGGCGAAGCCACCAGATTGCAGCGAGGCTGCCAAATATTGTGACGAAGTAACCAGAACAGATATATGTGGCGAGGCCACCAGATTGCAGCGAGGCTGCCAGAACGCTTCCTCCATCAATATAAACCCATGTCCCATACAACATAAATAATATGTCGTGGCATACGTATACAAAAACAGAACATCATGCTTTTTAGAAAAAAATAACCCTAGGGGTAAAATCATAATTTTGCATGCATAATGGTATTTCAGTAATTATTACCTATTGCTAAGGTTTCATGCTTATTCTAACGTTTACCAAGTAATCAGAAGTACTTACCTCATCTTTTACCAAAGTGGGCCCATTGGCCCGTTTTCGGCCCATTAAGCCCAAAAATACCGTTGTGCACGAAAATGCACACTCTGCACTCTAATCATCCAAATGCACCATATTCATTAACAACTGTCTCACGAGCACTCGCACGCTCACGAGTTCACAAAATACCAACGTTTCAGTATTTCGGCTTTTACCGATTCAGTCTAAAAGAGGGTGTCGTTTACACACCTGGTTAATGACGATTGATGATGATATCTCCCATGCGATAATCCTATAATCGATCACTAACACATTAGACTTACGAATTAATGATAACTAACATAAATCTACGTCAACTAACCCAATCATCACACAAGTTAGTCATTTACGCACGAGGGGCAAAATAGTCATTTTTACCCTCCAGGGGTAAATTGGTAGTCCTACCCTACGTGGGTATTTTAGTAATTCTACAACTTATCCACTTGGGCCTACAGACCCATTGGGACCACATAGCCTATTTCAGCCCATCGCGGCCCGAAATAGTCGTCCTACTGCTAGAGTAATGAGAAATACACACCTGTTAGGAGACTGCAGTTAATCTGCGCTCCAAACACTCTTAGCTGGCGCCCAACCCAAACGAGCACATCACAAAGCGAAAGGGATCAGCCAAGAAGGGTATGCCTACTCTCCTCATGGTTTGCTCTATTTAAAGCCAGCTCTCCATTTACTCTTATGTTAGCTTCCCGATGCGGGATCCCTCCATCACCAGAGTTTAAAACCAAAACCAACTCTTGTCGTCCCAACATAGTAACATAATCAACCTTTGTGTGCCAAGGGATTCGAACCAAAGTCCTCTCACATGCCAACTCACACCACCACCACTAGGCCCTCAACTCATTTGTGTCATAAATCCAACACATTAAACTTTAAAGCGCACCTACTTGCTTCCAGATTTATTGAAAAGAAAAACCAAAATATATTGCAAAAGCCAAGACTTGAACCTTGGACCCCTTGCTTCCTCTATGGTGTCACTTCCTTGTCCTCTAAGTGGCGCGACCTTGCCACTACACCACACTCCTTTTTGTGTCATCTTTTACCCTTTTACTCTTAAAAGCCCAAACGCCAATTGCATCACCTATTCATAAAATTAAAATTCTGAAGACTACCATAGATTTAACTTAAGTTTGGGCTTTCCAAAGGCCCACTAACCTACTAAAATATATATTTTAACCAACTAGAACACACACAAATTTTAAAAATCACAGAAATACAGGAAACCCAAAAATTGAGGCGTTACAATTCTACCCGCCTTAAAGAAATTTCGTCCTCGAAATTTTACCTGAATCAAACAGATGAGGATACTGTTGACGCATCGCCACTTCTGGCTCCCAAGTAGCTTCCTTTCTGCCATGATTACGCCACAGCACTTTCACTAGCAGAACTGATTTCCTCCTCAAAATCTTAACATCTCGATCCAAAATCTACACAGGCTTTTCCTCAAAAGTCAAGTCTGTTTGGACCTCGATCTCTGCAACCAGCACAACATGAGTAGGGTCAGAATGATACCGCCTTAACATGGAGACGTGAAAGACATCGTGAATCCTATCCAATTCTGGAGGTAGCTCCAACTGATAAGCCACTGGACCCACTCGCTTAAGAATCCGATAAGGCCCAATGAATCGCGGACTTAACTTGCCTTTCCTCCCAAACCTTAATATTTTCTTCCAATGTGAAACCTTCAAGAAGACCATATCACCCTCAGAGTACTCAATTTCCTTGCGCTTCAAATCTGCATATGACTTCTATCTATCAGATGCTTCCTTCAACCGGTCTCTAATCAACTTGACCTTATCCTCAGTATCTGCCACCAACTCAGGTCCAAGAACCTATCGTTCACCCAACTCAGTCCAACAACTAGGTGTACGACATCTTCGCCCATACAGTGCCTCATAAGTAGCCATTTGAATTCTTGCTTGATAACTGTTGTTGTATGCAAACTCTGCCAACAGTAAGTAATCCTCCCAACTGCCTCGAAAATCAATAATGCATCCCCTCAACATGTCTTTCAGAATCTGAATAACCCTTTCCAACTGACCATTAGTCTGAGGATGAAAGGCTGTACTAAAGTTCAACCGCGTACCCAACGCCTCATGCAACTTTTGCCAAAATCGAGATGTGAATCTAGGATCTCGATCAGAAATAATCGACACTGGCACTCCGTGAAGTCGCACTATTTTCGCCACATACAATTTGGCCAACTTCTGAAGTGAATAATCAGTGCGGACAGGTATGAAATGAGCAGATTTGGTCAACCTATCCACAATTACCTAAATCGAGTCCTTCTTCGACGGTGTCAAGGGTAACCCACTCACAAAATCCATGGTTACCCTCTCCCACTTCCAAAGTGGTACTTTCACTGGCTGCAAAAGTCCGAAAGGTAATTGATGTTCAGCTTTCACTTGCTAACAAGTCAGACATTTTCCCACAACTTCCGTTACCTCTCACTTCATCCAGGCCACCAATACAACTCCTTTAAGTCGCGATACATTTTACTCCCTCCAGGATGCATAGCACGCAGACCTCCAAGAGCTTCTTTCAGAATTGCTTGCCTCAAGTCAAAGTCCTTCGGAATACAAACTCTACCTCGGTAACACAGAACTCCCTCACTGTTCAGTCTGAACTCAAAAGTATCCCCATTCTTAACCTGCCGGAATCGAGAAACCAGGGACTCATCCCTCGACTGTTTTTCCTTAATCTCATCCACCCAGGTCGGCCTAACTTGCAGTTTTGCTACCAGACTACCGTCGTCATATAGACTCAAACGAGCAAACATGGCTCTCAGATCAGATACAGTTCTACGACTTAGGGCATCAGCCACCACATTAGCTTTGGCTGGGTGATACTCAATCGCATAATCATAATCCTTAAGCAACTCTATCCATCTCCGCTGCCTAAGGTTCAGCTCCTTCTGAGTCAGCAAGTACTTAAGACTCTTATGATCTGTGTATATAATACACCTTTCTCCGTACAGGTAATGTGTCCAAATCTTAAGTGCAAAAATTACCGCTGCCAACTCCAGATCATGAGTAAGATAGTTAACTTCATGTGGTTTAAGCTATCGCGATGCATAAGTAACCACTTTACCCTCTTGCACCAGCACACAACCCAACCCTACACGTGATGCATCACTGCATACGGTAAAATCTTTTCCAGACTCCGGCTAAACCAGTACAGGTGCCTCGATCAGAACTTTCTTCATCTTCTCAAAAGATTCCTGTTGTTTCTCAGTCCAAACAAACGGTACTCCCTTCCTTATAAACTTTGTCAAAGGTGCTGCCATCATAGAAAATCCTTCCACAAACCTTCTATAGTACCCAGCTAAACCCAGAAAACTTCAAATTTCCGACACTGACCTCGATGGCTTCTATTCCAAAATCGCTTCAATCTTTCGAGGGTCCACCTTGATCCCTTCAGCAGAGACAACATGCCCCAAGAAACTTACCTCTCTCAACCAGAACTCACACTTACTGAATTTCGCATAAAGCTCCTTTTTCCCTCAGCACTTGCAGCACAATACGAAGATGCTCATCATGCTTCTCCTTAGTTTCAGAATAAACCAGAATATCATCGATAAAGACAACCACGAATCGATCCAAGTATGGCTGGAACACTCGATTCATCAGATCCATAAATGTCGCAGGTGCGTTCGTTAACCTAAATGGCATAACCAAGAACTCATAGTGACCATACCGAGTTCTGAATGTCGTCTTGTGAATATCCACCTCCTTAACCCTCAATTGATGATACCCAGATCGAAGGTCAATCTTGGAAAATACTGAAGCTCCTCGAAGTTGGTCGAATAAATCATCGATTCTCGGCAGTGGGTACTTGTTCTTAATCGTCAGTTTGTTCAACTGTCGATAATCAATGCACATCCGCATTGACCCATCTTTCTTCTTTACGAACAACACTGGTACTCCCCACGGACACACACTTGGTCTAATGAAGCCTCTATCAATAACTCTTGAATTTGGGCTTTCAGCTCCACCAACTCCTTCGGTGCCATCCTATAAGGTACAATGGACACCGGTGCTGTTTCAGGCAATAAGTCGATTCTAAACTCAACCTCTCGGTTCGGAGGCAAACTCGGAAGCTCATCTGGAAAAACATCTTGAAAATCCTTGACGGTTCTAACTTTATCCACTGTCAGATCTTCAGTTTCTGATTGGCTTACAAATGCCAAATAAGCCTCACATCCCTTTCGAATCCACTTCTTGGCTTTCAATGCCAACACCACATTAGACGGATAATCTCTACGCTCGCCTATCACCAAAACCTCCTCATCCTTTATGGTCTTTAACATTATTCGCTTAGCAGCACAATCCAGAGTAGCCCTATGCTTAACAAGCCAATCCATTCCCAAAATGAGATCAAATTCTCCGAAAGGTAGCTCCATCAAATCTTCAGAGAAAACTTTTCCTTGAGTTTCTATAGGCACATCTCTATACAGTTTACCTACCCTAACCGAGTGACCCAAAGGACTTAGTATAGATACCCCACTCACGGTATCCTCAAAGCGCACACCCAGCGACCCAGATATAGCACATGCAACATATGAATGGGTAGATCCAACATCTATCAACACAGTGTACGGCATACTGGAAATCAGAAATGTACCAGTTATGACGTCAGGTGCATCACCCTCCTCTTGGCGACGAGCTGCATACACCAACGCCGGCTGACGAGCCTCAGCAAATCCAGCACCCCTGCTGGCGCTCCTCTTCCTCGACCGTTTCTATTACCACCTCTGCCTTGCCCACGTCCTCTCGGAAACTGTGGTCCACCCCTCACTGGTTGAGCGACCCTTTGCTCTAAAACTTGAACCTGATCTGGTTCTTGGGGACAATCCTTAACCCTATGTTCCATAGATCCGCATTGGAAACAAGTACCAGAACGTTTCTGACACTCACCCATATGTATCTTCCCACAATTCCTACAACCCTGCGGTCTAACAGCATTCATCGTACTGCTCAAACTGGCTCCATTACCCTTACTGTCTTAACGTTCCTGTTCATACCACCTGAAAGTCCTAAATCTCTCCTAAAACGGTTTTGATCTTTCTCACGATTCTGTCTTTCTATATGCTTCACTTCCTCAGCTATCTTAGTTTTCTCTACTAGAGCAGTGAAGTTACGCTCCCTCTGCGGAGCAATCAGCACCCTAAGTTCATCTCTCAGACCATCCTCAAAGTGTGACAGCTCAAAATTGACCCTAGTCAGGAAGTGGTTTCGGGACCGCTAAACCGAGTCACCGAAAGGTTTGAATGTGATGTTTATTATCTAGAATATGTAATAATGAATGTGTGAAAATTTCAAGCTTCGATTTGGTCGATTGCATGTGAATTTAGTCAATAGGACTTATATGAGAAAATTTTAAAATGTGATAGGTCAATGCATGAGGACCTATTAGTGCATGTGGAAGAAAAAGGGGACTTGCATGTCAAATTCCCCCTCCCTAATATGTAGTGGCCGGCCATGCTATGGGTGGAAACATGTTGGGAACATGTTGGCCTAGTGAGGTATGTAGGATAAAATATAATAAGAAGTATGGGGAAATAAAGAAATGGAAAAAGGAAAGGATGGGTGGTAATTGTTTCTTTCCTCCCCTTTTGCCGTGAAAGTAAGAAGGAAAAACAAAAAAAAGTGTCCATCTTTCTTCATTTCCCCTTGGCCGAATGTTCTAAAGAAGAAAGAAAAAAATTTGTTCATCTTTTATCATCCTTGGCCGAAAATGCTAAAAGGAAGGGGGAAGAGCTTGAGAAAATCGGCTATGGTGGTTTGCTAGACTAAGGTATGTTTGATGTTGTCTTTGAGATGCATGCATGTTTTAAATAGCCCATGTTCAAACCTTGAATCTTGTTGATAACATGAGCAATCGGTCATGAGAAAGTGTTCAAGGAATGGTTGTTGTTCATGTTATTTGGATGAGAAATGGTGAGTTTTGTGGTTTCATGTTAAAGTTAGGTGAATGATGATAGAGGAATGTTTGAACTATAAAAAGAATCGGCTACCTTGTTATGAGCTAGGGCCGAATGTGAGTTTGGTTGTGTTTGAATGTTACATGCTTGGTAGAATGGTGGATGAAGGTGCCGAATGTATGTTGGATTGATAGAGTCTCCAAATTAATTTTATGTGTGTATGCATGACCGAATATACGTGGTCACATGAGTAAGGAAGTGAGTTATTTGATATGTGGTAAAAGTTAAGTACTAAATCGAAGGTTGCTAAAATTGCCATTTCTTAGCCGAATATGTGCTTGATCAATGAAGGAATTGTTGAAGAATATAGGTGAACTTGGTGAGAGCAATCGGCCTAGTGTATAAATGATATGAAGATTTTAGGAAATTGTTTTGGTTAGGTGTATGTATGATTAAGTATATTCGGCAATATACTTAAAGTGGGTACATGATATTACATTATAACTATTGAGCTTAAGTATATGGATATGTGTATATGTGGTCATACAATGACATCTTGGTTTGAAAATTTAATGATGTGTGATTGCCGAATGTGATAAATAAATTCATGTTATTGAGTTAAATATTGAATACTCTTATTTGTATTATTTAAGCTCAAGAACCTAAAGGAGAGGCGTCCAACAAGGGGAAATCGAAGGTCATCGAGTAGCCCACTCGGAATTATTTTACCCAACATAAAGTAAGTCATTAAGCATGTAGTGGGTATTATTTCAAATGGTCATAATGTGTATGTATTGATGCTGATTGGAATGAATAAATATACATATATATATGCATGTACGTATGTGATGATGAAATTGTTGAATGAATGAAAAGAGGTAAGATGTACTGAGTTGTTGATCTCGGCACTAAACGTGCGGGATAACCATTTATGACCATGAGATTGGCGCTAAGTGCGCGGGATTAAATTGTACAGCACTAAGTGTGCGATTCGACTATGTTGCACTAAGTGTGCGAAATGAATATGATGCACTAAGTGTGCGAATTGACCATGCGGCACTAAGTGTGCGAGTCTAACTATGTAGCACTAAGTGTGCGATTTGATTACGTGGCACTAAGTGTGCGAGTTGATTGTATAGCACTGAGTGTGCGGGCTCAATATACATTCGTGAATCATTATGGACACTATGTGTGCGACACTATTGAGTCGATCGCGGACAGCGGGTCGGGTAAGTGTCTTGAGCACGTGGCTAATAGGTGCTATGCTTATACTTGGTGTTGAGCTCGGTAAGTTCGAACCTATGTGACAAATATACTTGAAGTCACGTACATAAGTTTTATCGTAGGATGGGTGAAAGGTCGTATAGTCGTTTGATTGTAACGAAAATAAATCGATTTATGAAATTGCTTCAATGTCCTATTGATGAGTATATAGAATGTGAATGCATGAATTGATATGAAATTGAATTGATAAGTTGGAGGAACTATGGTATGGTTCGGTATGGATGGAGTAAATTGTCTCGTTCCATTTTGTTTCCTCTTGTGATAATGTTGTTGATAGATGGTAGTGCATTGCTTATGACTTACTGAGTTATAAACTCACTCGATGTTTCCTTGTCACCCACTATAGGTTGCTTGGACTCATCTATTTTTGCGGGGTCGGGCCGTCATTGAAGTCATCACACCGGATAGCAAGTTTTGGTACTTTCTTCTTAGTGTGTTTAGAAGATCATTTTGGCATGTATAAGCTAGTACGTTGTGTTTGAATTATGGCATGTAAACTTTAAGCCATGCGAAAATGGCACGAATGTTCGATTGATTGGATCAAGGGTAGGCATGAAATGGACCTAGTTACTTTCGTAACAGATGCTGGCAGCAGCAGTGTCATGAGATTGAAAAATCACTAAAAATAGTGAGAGTGGAATTAATCGATGAATAAATTAGGTAATCGAAGCTCGATGAGTCTGCTTTCATGAGGAAGTAACGAAAAGATCATATGGGCAGTATATTAAGAGATAATCAGATTTTAGTGGGACAGGGCCAGAACGGTTTCTGGATTCCCTGCTCCGACTTTGGAAATTCATTATAAATTAACCAGAGATAATTAGGGGTCGTACCATATATGTGCAGATTCCTCTCTGAGTCTAGTTTTCATAGAAACAAACGGCAACAGTATTGAAGCCCCGTGCAGGGAGATATCCCAGTCGTAATGGACAAAGGTCAGTGTAGTCGACCCCTGCAACTTGGGGGACTTTGACTAATAAACTGTACTAATTGGCCCAACCAAAAATTCTAGAAAAAAATACATAGATGGGCACATGAGTCTAGTTTCTGGGAAAAATTACGAAACTGATTTTCGAGTTACGAAACTCAAGATATGATTTTTAAAGCGGCTAGTACACAGATTGGGCAGTGTCTGGAAAATAAATTTTGTAAAGGGGTTAAAGCCAGTTAACACCTCGTGTTCGACTCTGGTGTCGGTTTCGGGTTCGGGGTGTTACATTTTATTGGTATCAGAGCTATGGTTTAGTCGGTTCTAGGACTACCATAGCACGTATGAGTCTAGCTATACATGCCATAATGTTAATGTTTAAAAGGGTGATGACTTCTGACGGTTGAAATGTTTTTGTCTTGATTAGTAAATGGATCCCGATGAAGAAAGAACCCTAGCGGATGACGTTGAGAGCGTAGCGGCTGCTCCTGCACAAGGGACGCCGCCTGTTGAACCTCAGTCATCTGCGAATAATCAAGGTGAGGGGGCTAAACAAGCCTTCTTTACCATGATGAATGAGTGGGTCGCACAATATGCCCGAGCCAACCCGGCTGTCCAACAATTCCCAAATTTGAATAACCCACCCCAAGAGCCTGTAAGGCCGTCAGTCGCTGATCTTGTGAGGCTGAGTAAGCCACCTGTAGACTTGATTAGGAAGCGTGGGGCCGAGGAGTTCAAGGCCATAGTAACTGATGATGCCGAAAGGGCCGAGTTCTGGCTTGATAACACCATTCGGGTGTTCGATGAATTGTCATGCACACCCGATGAATGTCTAAAATGTGCTGTATCTTTGTTGCGAGACTCCGCCTACTATTGGTGGAGGACCTTGATTTCCATAGTCCCGAACGAGCAAGTAACTTGGGACTTCTTTCAAACGGAATTCCGGAAGAAATTTATTAGCCAACGGTTCATTGACCAGAAGCGTAAGGAGTTCTTGGAACTCAAGCAAGGTCGTATGACTGTATCTGAATACGAACATGAATTCGTAAGACTTAGTAGGTATGCCCGGGAGTGTGTAGCTGATGAGGTTGCTATGTGCAAAAGATTCGAGGAAGGATTGAATGAAGATTTAAAGCTACTAATGGGTATTTTGGAAATAAAGGAATTCGTAACACTAGTCGAACGAGCCTGCAAGGCAGAGGAACTTGGAAAGGAGAAGAGGAAGGCTGAATTTGAAGCTAGAGATTATCGTAAAAGATCGACGAGTAAAGCTCCGTTCTCAGCTGTGAAGAAGTTCAGGGAGGACATTAATAAGTCGAGGGCGACTGCGGGAATTTCCATCAGGGCAAGACCATCGATGGGCTCCCGAGCTACTTCGGTAGCTAGTGTGGGCAATAATCGTCACGAGAAACCTGAATGTCCCCAATGTGGAGGACGACACCTAGGTGAATGTTGGGGCAAGCCTACTAACAGGGCCTGTTACGGATGCGGTTCGAAGGACCACTTCATTAGAGATTGCACAGAGCTGGATGAGAAGAATAAGATTCAAGGTGCAAGACCTAGTGGAGTGACATCTAGAGGTAGACCACCGAGAATTTTAGGAGGCAGGGGTGGTAGTCAGAGGGGGGCCTCTGATATGGCCGATCGCGCCGAGAACCATACTCCTGCTAGAGCGTATGCCATTCGCGCACGAGAGGAGGCATCCTCCCCCGACGTCACCACTGGTACCTTCACTCTCTTTGATACTAATGTGATTGCATTGATTGACCCTGGCTCTACTCATTCATATGTATGCGAAACCTTAGCATCCAGTAAGACTCTACCTGTTGAGTCTACTGAGCTAGTAATTCGAGTGTCAAACCCTTTGGGTCAATGCGTACTTGTTGATAAAGTGTGTAAGAGATGCCCTCTAATAATCCGAGAATCCTGTTTTCCGGCCGATTTGATGCTTTTGCCGTTCGACGAGTTTGATGTTATTCTTGGTTTGGATTGGTTAACCGCGCATGATGCGGTTGTGAATTGCAAAAGCAAGACTATCGATTTGAGGTGCGCGAATGACGAAATAATCCGAGTTGAGTCTGCGGACTTAAGGGGGTTGCCAGCTGTAATATCAGCAATGTTGGCCCAGAAATATGTAAGGAAAGGGTGCGAAGCATACCTCGCGTATGTACTTGATAACAAGGAGTTAGAAAAGAAACCCGAGTCGGTGCCGGTGGTTTGTGAATACCCGGATGTTTTTCCTGAAGAGTTACCGGGTTTGCCACCTGTTCGGGAAGTAGAGTTTGGAATTGAGCTTGTACCTGGAACTACGCCAATTTCGATCGCTCCGTATCGTATGGCACTAACCGAGTTAAAAGAGTTGAAAGCTCAGTTGCAAGAATTGACGGATAGAGGCTTCGCTCGACCGAGTTTCTCACCTTGGGGTGCACCAGTATTGTTCGTGAAAAAGAAGGACGGAACCATGAGGTTGTGCATTGACTATCGTCAACTGAATAAAGTGACGATAAAGAATAAGTATCCGTTACCGCGTATTGATGATCTGTTCGATCAATTAAAGGGAGCATCGGTGTTTTCAAAGATAGATTTGAGATCGGGTTATTATCAGTTGCGGATTCGAGATTCGGACGTACCCAAAACTGCTTTCAGAACGAGGTACGGTCACTACGAGTTCTTAGTGATGCCGTTTGGGCTCACTAATGCCCCTGCGGTGTTTATGGATCTGATGAATCGATCTTCAGGCCGTATTTGGATCGGTTTGTAGTTGTGTTTATTGATGACATCTTGGTCTATTCAAGAGATGAGACCGAACATGCTGAGCATCTGAGGCAAGTGTTGCAAATTTTGCGGGATAAGCAGTTATATGCTAAGTTCAGTAAGTGTGAGTTCTGGTTAAGAGAGGTTAGCTTCTTGGGTCATGTGGTATCCGCATCGGGTATTCGAGTTGACCCGAGCAAAATTTCAGCCATACTTAACTGGAAGCCTCCGAGAAATGTTACCGAAGTCCGGAGCTTTCTAGGGCTCGCCGGTTATTACCGACGATTTGTCAAAGGTTTCTCGATGATAGCCACACCAATGACGAAGCTACTTCAGAAGGATGTTAAGTTCGAATGGACGGAGAAATGCCAGAAAAGCTTCGATCAACTGAAAACTCATCTGACTGAAGCTCCAATTTTGGTGCAACCCGAATCGGGTAAAGAGTTTGTTGTTTATAGTGACGCATCCCTACTTGGGTTGGGTTGCGTATTGATGCAAGAAGGTCGAGTTGTGGCCTATGCGTCAAGACAATTGAAGCCACACGAGAGGAATTATCCGACCCATGATCTCGAACTAGCCGCCATTGTGTTTACATTGAAAATATGGCGACATTATTTGTTTGGTGAGAAGTGCCATGTGTTTTCGGATCACAAAAGTCTCAAATATTTGATGACTCAACGAGACTTGAATCTGCGACAAAGACGTTGGCTTGAGTTGTTGAAAGATTACGAGCTTGTCATTGATTACCACCCGGGAAAGGCTAATGTGGTTGCGGACGCCTTAAGCCGGAAATCACTGTTTGCTTTGCGAGCGATGAATGTACACTTGTCTGTTCTACCTGACAATGTGTTAGTAGCTGAATTAAAAGCCAAACCATTATTGACTCATCAAATTCGTGAAGCTCAGAAAGTCGATGATGAATTGGTTGCAAAACGAGCTGAGTGTGTTCCGAACAAGGAATCGGAGTTTCAGATTGATGATGATGGTTGTTTGAGGTTTAGAAGTCGTTTGTGCGTTCCAAGGAATTCGGAACTCATTCCGATGATCCTGAACGAAGCCCATTGTAGCCGAATGTCAATTCACCCGGGGAGCACGAAAATGTACAACGACTTGAAACGTCGGTTTTGGTGGCATGGTATGAAGCGAGACATCTCCGACTTTGTTTCGAGATGTTTAATATGTCAACAAGTGAAAGCGGAACATCAAGTGCCTTCAGGGTTACTTCAGCCGATCATGATACCCGAGTGGAAATGGGACCGAGTCACAATGGACTTTGTGTCCGGACTGCCATTGTCCGCAAGTAAGAAGGATGCGATTTGGGTTGTTGTTGATAGGCTGACTAAGTCGGCTCACTTTATCCCCGTGCGTACGGATTTTTCATTGGATAAACTAGCCGAATTGTATGTTACTCAGATTGTGAGATTACATGGAGTACCTATTTCTATCGTGTCGGATAGAGATCCGAGATTCACCTCGCGATTTTGGAAGAAATTGCAAGAAGCTCTGGGTACCAAGCTGCATTTTAGCACCGCTTTTCATCCCCAAACCGATGGTCAATCCGAGCGAATAATTCAGATACTCGAGGACATGCTGAGATGCTGCATCCT
This sequence comes from Gossypium hirsutum, assembly GCF_007990345.1. Taxonomy (NCBI): domain Eukaryota; kingdom Viridiplantae; phylum Streptophyta; class Magnoliopsida; order Malvales; family Malvaceae; genus Gossypium; species Gossypium hirsutum. The sequence goes on along the minus strand of NC_053434.1, from coordinate 83,682,782 downwards.
TGAGTTTAGTGGTTCATGGGAACGGTATGTACCTTTGATTGAATTCGCTTACAACAATAGTTTTCAATCAAGTATTAAGATGGCACCTTACGAGGCTTTGTACGGTCGTAAATGCCGTACACCATTGTTTTGGACCGAGCTCGGTGAAAGTAAAATTTTCGGAGTTGATTTGATTAAAGATGCCGAACAGAAAGTAAAAGTAATCCGTGAAAGTTTGAAGGCAGCCACAGATCGTCAGAAATCGTACGCGGATCTGAAACGGAAGGACATTGAATATCAGGTGGGAGATAAAGTGTTCCTTAAAGTTTCGCCTTGGAAAAAGGTACTTAGGTTTGGCCGTAAGGGCAAGTTGAGCCCGAGATTCATTGGGCCGTACGAAATCTCCGAACGAGTGGGGCCAGTTGCGTATAGATTGATTTTGCCCCTTGAGCTTGAAAAGATTCACGATGTCTTTCATGTTTCGATGCTTCGACGCTATCGATCTGATCCGTCGCATATAATTAGCCCATCAGAGGTTGAAATTCAAGCCGATATGAGTTATGAAGAAGAACCGATACGTATCCTAGCTCGTGAGGTGAAAGAGTTACGAAACAAAAGGGTTCCGTTGGTTAAGGTGTTGTGGCTCAAACACGGGATCGAGGAAGCAACTTGGGAACCCGAGAGCTCGATGAAAGAACGATATCCAAACCTATTTACTGGTAAGATTTTCGAGGACGAAAATTTCTTAAGTGGGGGAGAGTTGTGACAGCCCAAAATTGACCCTAGCCGGGAAGTGGTTTCGGGACCGCTAAACCGAGTCACCGAAAGGTTTGAATGTGATGTTTATTATCTAGAATATGTAATAATGAATGTGTGAAAATTTCAAGCTTCGATTTGGTCGATTGCATGTGAATTTAGTCAATAGGACTTATATGAGAAAATTTTAAAATGTGATAGGTCAATGCATGAGGACCTATTAGTGCATGTGGAAGAAAAAGGGGACTTGCATGTCAAATTCCCCCTCCCTAATATGTAGTGGCCGGCCATGCTATGGGTGGAAACATGTTGGGAACATGTTGGCCTAGTGAGGTATGTAGGATAAAATATAATAAGAAGTATGGGGAAATAAAGAAATGGAAAAAGGAAAGGATGGGTGGTAATTGTTTCTTTCCTCCCCTTTTGCCGTGAAAGTAAGAAGGAAAAACAAAAAAAAAAGTGTCCATCTTTCTTCATTTCCCCTTGGCCGAATGTTCTAAAGAAGAAAGAAAAAAATTTGTTCATCTTTTATCATCCTTGGCCGAAAATGCTAAAAGGAAGGGGGAAGAGCTTGAGAAAATCGGCTATGGTGGTTTGCTAGACTAAGGTATGTTTGATGTTGTCTTTGAGATGCATGCATGTTTTAAATAGCCCATGTTCAAACCTTGAATCTTGTTGATAACATGAGCAATCGGTCATGAGAAAGTGTTCAAGGAATGGTTGTTGTTCATGTTATTTGGATGAGAAATGGTGAGTTTTGTGGTTTCATGTTAAAGTTAGGTGAATGATGATAGAGGAATGTTTGAACTATAAAAAGAATCGGCTACCTTGTTATGAGCTAGGGCCGAATGTGAGTTTGGTTGTGTTTGAATGTTACATGCTTGGTAGAATGGTGGATGAAGGTGCCGAATGTATGTTGGATTGATAGAGTCTCCAAATTAATTTTATGTGTGTATGCATGACCGAATATACGTGGTCACATGAGTAAGGAAGTGAGTTATTTGATATGTGGTAAAAGTTAAGTACTAAATCGAAGGTTGCTAAAATTGCCATTTCTTAGCCGAATATGTGCTTGATCAATGAAGGAATTGTTGAAGAATATAGGTGAACTTGGTGAGAGCAATCGGCCTAGTGTATAAATGATATGAAGATTTTAGGAAATTGTTTTGGTTAGGTGTATGTATGATTAAGTATATTCGGCAATATACTTAAAGTGGGTACATGATATTACATTATAACTATTGAGCTTAAGTATATGGATATGTGTATATGTGGTCATACAATGACATCTTGGTTTGAAAATTTAATGATGTGTGATTGCCGAATGTGATAAATAAATTCATGTTATTGAGTTAAATATTGAATACTCTTATTTGTATTATTTAAGCTCAAGAACCTAAAGGAGAGGCGTCCAACAAGGGGAAATCGAAGGTCATCGAGTAGCCCACTCGGAATTATTTTACCCAACATAAAGTAAGTCATTAAGCATGTAGTGGGTATTATTTCAAATGGTCATAATGTGTATGTATTGATGCTGATTGGAATGAATAAATATACATATATATATGCATGTACGTATGTGATGATGAAATTGTTGAATGAATGAAAAGAGGTAAGATGTACTGAGTTGTTGATCTCGGCACTAAACGTGCGGGATAACCATTTATGACCATGAGATTGGCGCTAAGTGCGCGGGATTAAATTGTACAGCACTAAGTGTGCGATTCGACTATGTTGCACTAAGTGTGCGAAATGAATATGATGCACTAAGTGTGCGAATTGACCATGCGGCACTAAGTGTGCGAGTCTAACTATGTAGCACTAAGTGTGCGATTTGATTACGTGGCACTAAGTGTGCGAGTTGATTGTATAGCACTGAGTGTGCGGGCTCAATATACATTCGTGAATCATTATGGACACTATGTGTGCGACACTATTGAGTCGATCGCGGACAGCGGGTCGGGTAAGTGTCTTGAGCACGTGGCTAATAGGTGCTATGCTTATACTTGGTGTTGAGCTCGGTAAGTTCGAACCTATGTGACAAATATACTTGAAGTCACGTACATAAGTTTTATCGTAGGATGGGTGAAAGGTCGTATAGTCGTTTGATTGTAACGAAAATAAATCGATTTATGAAATTGCTTCAATGTCCTATTGATGAGTATATAGAATGTGAATGCATGAATTGATATGAAATTGAATTGATAAGTTGGAGGAACTATGGTATGGTTCGGTATGGATGGAGTAAATTGTCTCGTTCCATTTTGTTTCCTCTTGTGATAATGTTGTTGATAGATGGTAGTGCATTGCTTATGACTTACTGAGTTATAAACTCACTCGATGTTTCCTTGTCACCCACTATAGGTTGCTTGGACTCATCTATTTTTGCGGGGTCGGGCCGTCATTGAAGTCATCACACCGGATAGCAAGTTTTGGTACTTTCTTCTTAGTGTGTTTAGAAGATCATTTTGGCATGTATAAGCTAGTACGTTGTGTTTGAATTATGGCATGTAAACTTTAAGCCATGCGAAAATGGCACGAATGTTCGATTGAATTGGATCAAGGGTAGGCATGAAATGGACCTAGTTACTTTCGTAACAGATGCTGGCAGCAGCAGTGTCATGAGATTGAAAAATCACTAAAAATAGTGGGAGTGGAATTAATCGATGAATAAATTAGGTAATCGAAGCTCGATGAGTCTGCTTTCATGAGGAAGTAACGAAAAGATCATATGGGCAGTATATTAAGAGATAATCAGATTTTAGTGGGACAGGGCCAGAACGGTTTCTGGATTCCCTGCTCCGACTTTGGAAATTCATTATAAATTAACCAGAGATAATTAGGGGTCGTACCATATATGTGCAGATTTCTCTCTGAGTCTAGTTTTCATAGAAACAAACGGCAACAGTATTGAAGCCCCGTGCAGGGAGATATCCCAGTCGTAATGGACAAAGGTCAGTGTAGTCGACCCCTGCAACTTGGGGGACTTTGACTAATAAACTGTACTAATTGGACCAACCAAAAATTCTAGAAAAAAATACATAGATGGGCACATGAGTCTAGTTCCTGGCAAAAATTACGAAACTGATTTTCGAGTTACGAAACTCAAGATATGATTTTTAAAGCGGCTAGTACACAGATTGGGCAGTGTCTGGAAAATAAATTTTGTAAAGGGGTTAAAGCCAGTTAACACCTCGTGTTCGACTCCGGTGTCGGTTTCGGGTTCGGGGTGTTACACAAAGCGTACACTACGCAATCCCAGAAGCATATGGCTCAGTCTCAGAAACTCAGACTCATACTCAGCCACTGACTTACTCCCTTGGACCAAGTTCAAAAATTCTTTCCGACAAGCGTCCACGTAACTAGCCCCAACATACTTTCCTTTGAAGGCTGTCTTAAACAGCTCCTAAGTCATACTGTCAGCAGGAGTTCCATCTCTCACCATGAGCCACCACTGATAAGCCTCATCCCTGAGTAACGATATGGCTCCCTTCAGCTTCTATTCCACAGAGGAGTCCAGATCATCCATAATCCTCTCTGTGGCTTCTAACCAATACTCACCCACATTCGGAGCTACACCAGATACGCCCCTAAATATCTCTGCTCCATTGGCCCAGAGCCGCTCAGAAATAGACCCCCGAATTTCGTTTCCCGTACTTGCCCCAGCAACTCTTTCCAAAACTCGGAGCATTGCCTGGGACAGAGCATCGTCCCCGGCACCTCGATCATGAGACTCTACCTCCGTTGCCAGTGGTACCGGTGCATCTACTGCCGGCACATATCCTGAAGACGAAGATTCAGCCTGAGCATTACCTCGGCCAAGTACACAGCCTCTTCCACGAGCTACTCGTGTACTCATTTCGTATTATCTGATTAAGAATTTTATGAATCAATTTAATATTTCAGTGTTTATTATAGATGTCTTATGAATAACAGTAATTCAGAGTTTGAGTTTGTTTCCTTTTGCAGTAGCCTAGCTACAGTCTCAGTCTACTTACCAGAGTTTCTATAGTTCCAGTGTTACCCTAACTAAAGTACCATGATAAGGTTTTGTACAAGCATATAACAGATATTTCAGAAACAATCAGAAAGGCTTAGAAAACTTACAGACTTGGGCCGGAGATTCGGTGTGCCACCTTCTAAAAAAACCTAATTTTAGAAAACCGATTTTAATCTTTAAAATCATCTATTTGTAAAGAGAAAATATTGGAAACATTCTCGAAAACAATTTATAACCAAGTTCCAAAAAAAAAGAAAACGATTTTCGAAAACCTTTATTCAGTGTTTCTTTACAAAATCCCGTTTTTAGACCCGTTCCACAACCGAGTTGTTGCAATTTGGCTCTGATACCACTAAATGTAACACCCCAAACTCGGCCCAAACGTTATGGCCAGATCTGACGTGTCACATGGACTTACGACTTAGTATGCATTCGTTGGTTTAAGTGATTGGGGTGGTCTTTGTAAAAACAACGATTGAATGAAAAGCCGGTTTATCAATATTTAGGCTATCCATTTGTTGTGCTTATTGAGTCTTGAAAACGTTAATTAATTTTGAAAACCCGCGCAGCCTAACACTAGCAATTTCGTCATAGTATAAATATAATCAGAAAATAAAACCATAGCGGAAAAAAGAAATTTAAATAGCGGCCTTATTACAACTTAAAACCCAAAATTAAATCAGAATATAAAAATAATAAAAATAAACTAACTTAGAAAAACCAACTTTGCAGATGATGTGGCCACTCCGAATCCCTCATAGCTCCAAGCCCACTATGGTTGGGGATTTCCTGCAGAGATGAAAATAAAGGGTGAGTTCGAGTAAACTCAGTGTGTAACATAACCCAACCATAGCCCAAAACAGATCAAACCTCAGAGTCAGACTTATCTGGGCCTTGGCCCAGTACAGAAATCAGAATGAAACCCATAGGCCCATAGCAGATACAGAACAAATATATCATGAATGCAGAAATCCCAACCCAGAGCCATCGATAACACCCCCGTACCAGCCTTACACCATGTGGGGAGACTACTCAACCCACCCAACATCTACACACCACAGAAATTGCAGTGAAGCTGCCAGATATTGTGATGAAGTCACCAGATACAGATATTGTGGCTAGGCCACCAGAACAGATATATATATGTGGCAAAGCCACCAGATTGCAGTGAGGCTGCCAGATATTGTGACGAAGTCACCAAAACAGATATATGTGTCGAGGCCACCAGATTGCAGCGAGGCTGCAGAACGCTTCCTCCATCAATATAAACCCATGTCCCATGCAGCAGAAATAATATGTCATGGCATACGTATACAAAAACAGAACATCATGCTTTTTAGAAAAAAAATAACCCTAGGGGTAAAATCGTAATTTTGCATGCATAAGGGTATTTCAGTAATTATTACCTATTGCTAAGGTTTCATGCTTATTCTAACGTTTACCAAGTAATCAAAAGTACTTACCTCGTCTTTTACCAAAGTGGGCCTGTTGGCCCATTGGCCCGTTTTCAGCCCATTAAGCCCAAAAATACCGTTGTGCACGAAAATGCACACTATGCACTCTAATCATCCAAATGCACCATATTCATTAACAACTGTCTCACGAGCGCTCGAACGCTCGCAAGTTCACAAAATACCAATGTTTCAGTATTTTGGCTTTTACCGATTCAGTCTAAGGGAGGGTGTCGTTTACACACCTGGTTGATGACGATTGATGACGATATCTCCCACGCGATAATCCTATAATCGATCACTAACACATTAGACTTACGAATTAACGATAACTAACATAAATCCACGCCAACTAACCCAATCATCACACAAGTTAGTCATTTACGCACGAGGGGCAAAATAGTCATTTTTACCCTCTAGGGGTAAATCGGTAGTCCTACCCTACAGGGGTATTTTAGTAATTCTACAACTTATCCACTTGGGCCTACGGACCCATTGGGACCACATGGCCCATATCAGCCTATCGCGGCCCGAAATAGCCGTCCTACTGCTAGAGTAATGAGAAATACACACCTGTTAGGAGACTACAGTTAATCCGCGCTCCAAACACTCTTAGCTGGCGCCCAACCCAAACGAGCACGTCACAAAGTGAAAGGGATCAGCCAAGAAGGGTATGCCTACTCTCTTCATGGTTTGCTCTATTTAAAGCCAGCTCTCCATCTACTCTTATGTTAGCTTCCCGATGTGGGATCCCTCCATCACCAAAGTTTAAAACCAACACCAACTCTTGCCGTCCCAACATAGCAAAATAATCAACCTTTGCGTGCCAAGGGATTCGAACCAAAGTCCTTTCACATGCCAAGTCACGCCACCACCACTGGGCCATCAACTCATTTGTGTCATAAATCCAACACATTAAACTTTAAAGCGCACCTACTTGCTTCCAGATTTATTGAAAAGAAAAACCAAAATATATTGCAAGAGCCAAGACTTGAACCTTGAACCCCTTGCTTCCTCTATGGCATCACTTCCTTGTCCCCTAAGTGGCACCACCTTGCCACTACACCACACTCCTTTTTGTGTCATCTTTTACCCTTTTACTCTTAAAAGCCCAAACGCTAATTGCATCACCTATTCATAAAATTAAAATTTCGAAGACTACCACAGATTTAACTTAAGTTTGGGCCTTCCAAAGGCCCACTAACCTACTAAAATATATATTTTAACCAACCAGAACACACACAAATTTTAAAAATCACAGAAACACAGAAAACCCAAAAATTGGGGCGTTACATAGATACTGTCTGAAAATTCAATTCATCAAAACCATGAAAGTAGTAGGTGCATAAGTGAGTCGGAAAGGCATAACTAAAAACTTATAATGTTCGTACCTCGTTTGGAAAGCAGTCTTTGGCACATCAGAGTCTTTAACTCACAACAGATAGTAGCCTGATCTCAAATCTATCTTCGAAAACACTGTATCCCCTTTCAGTTGATCAAACAGGTTGTCAATCTGTGGCAACAGATATTTATTCTTGATAGTCATCTTATTAAGCTGTCTATAATCGATGGACATTCTCATAGTTTCGTCTTTCTTTTTCAAAAATAAAACTTGTGCACCCCAGGGAGAGAAACTCGATCGCGCGAAACCTCTATCTGTCAACTCTTGCAATTGAGCTTTCAATTCTTTTAATTCAGTAGGTGCCATTCTATTTAGTTTAGAGTTAACGATATCAGAGTCATCCCCGGCACTAACTCAATACCAAACTCTACCTTTTGATGAGGTGGAAAACCCGGTAATTCTTCAAGAAACACATCCGGATACTCGCACACAACTAGTACTGAGCCAATCTTCTTTTCGGTCACTTTAGAATCAAGCACATAGGCAAAATAAGCTTCACAACCTTTTCTCACAAATTTCTGAGCTAACCTCAAAGAAATCACTGCCGGTAAACCATTCAGATCATTAGATTCAATCTGAATAATCTCATCATTCTGGCACCGTAAATCAATAGTCTTTCTTTTGCAATTTACGACAGTATCATGCAAAGTCAACCAGTCCATACCTAAAATTATGTCAAATTTATCAAATGGCAACAACATCAAATCAGCCGGAAAGCACAAATCTCGAATCATCAAGGGACAATTCTTACACACTTTATCAACCATAATACACCGGCCCAAGGGGTTTGATACTCTAATCACAAACTCAATAGACTCAACAGGCAAAGTCTTACTGAATACTAAAGTCTCACACACATGAGAATGAGTCGAACCAGGATCAATCAATGCAATTACACTAGTATCATAGAGAGTGAATGTACCAGTAATAACATCTGGGGATGAGGCCTCCTTGCATGCGCGAATAGAATAGGCTCTAGCAGGTGCACGAGCCTCGAATCTAAATGTTGTATTTTTAGTTCCTTTCTAACTACTACTCACATTACCCGTATTTCTAAGTGGTCTGCCTCAAGCTGCAGTGTTACCTGATCTCGTATTCTGTACTGGATTTTGTTCAGCTAACTCAGGGCATTCAAGAACAAAATAATTTGTCGATCCGCTTTTAAAACAGGCCCGATCATGCAATCTACAACTGCCAGGATGTCTTTTACCATAATGTTTACACTAAGGTTGATTCAATCTAACATTACCAACACTAGCTACTGAGGTAGCTCTCGAGCTCACAGGTGGTCTATCTCGATCCCATCTAGAATAACCCGAAGTAGCCTTAGAATGGCTAAAATTATCTCAGAACTTCTTTGATGCTGACTGAAATGACTTACTCAATCAAAGTCAGCTTTTCCTTTCTCTTTCCTAAGCTCTTCAGCTTTGCAGGCTCGCTCAACCAATACTACGAACTCTTTTATTTCAAGTATGCCAATCAGCAGTTTAATGTCTTTGTTCAATCCATCTTCAAATTCTTTACACATGATAGCTTCAGTCGAAACACACTTTCGGGCATATCGACTGAGTCTCACAAATTTTCGTTCATATTTTGTCATAGTCATGTGACCCTGTTTTAACTCGAGAAATTCTTTACACTTATGGTCGATAAATCTCTGACTGATATATTTCTTACTGAACTCAGTCTGAAAGAAGTCCCAGTTCACCCGTTCTTTCGGAACCACAGATACTAGTGTATTCCACTAGTGATATACGATGTCTCGTAACAAAAATATAGCACATTTTAGACATTCATCTGGGGTACAAGATAACTCATCAAACACGCGGATAGTATTATCAAGCCAGAATTCAGCTTGCTTAGCATCATCATCATCAGTAACTCTAAATTCTTCAGCCCCGTGTTTTTTGATTTTATCAACAGGAGGCTTATGTAATCTCAATGGATCACTCACTTGAGGCATAGCAGGTATCAAAGAAGGATGAATCGGGGGTGGAGGTTGTTGTACAGCCGAATTCGTCAAGATATACTGAGTAAACCACTCGTTCATCATTTGGTAAAAGGCTTACTTGGCCTCTCCCTCTTGGTTACTCAAAGTCGGTATAGAATCAACCAGCTCTGTCCCTTACGCGGGATCAGGGGCCTCTCCCTCTTGGTTACTCAAAGTCGGTCAAGAATCAACCGGCGTTGTCCCTTACGTAGGATCAGGCGCTATACTCTCGACATCATCAACTATGGCTCTGTCAGGATCCATTTACTATACGAAAACACATTTTCAAATGTCAGAAGTCATCACACTATCGCAGTATATAATATGGCATGTATAGCTAGACTCATAAACGCTACGTTAGTCCTAGAATCGACTAAATCGTGGCTCTGATACCAATAAAATGTAACACCTCTAACCCTATCCGTCGTCAGATTAGGTTTATAAAGCATTACTGAACCATACACAGTTAAAAAAAATTGTCAATCATTGTTATTCATGCTTAAGAGATTACAACTCAATTATATGAAATATATTTACATCTCTCTCATAGCATTCGATTAATCAAAATCATAACATAGATATCTACATGACAAATTCCACGTATAAACATTAAGACATTCAAACACAAATATTGAATATATGCCAATATATCTAATTAACATGACAAATTATTTGTGCATATTACAAATCAAACAAACTATTACATTAATGATTGTCTAAACTCATAATCAACTTTAATGTCAAGACCATATAACCGAATATTACTTTAATGCAACTTATATAATGCACAAAATACTCAAACCATATCACACTCCAATCACATACTAAATAAAAATCATACATAAATAGAACTCACAAAACTAATTACATATGATCACATCATTTTGACCAAACTGAGCATAAATGCATCATTAAAGTTCATATTACCTTTTTTTTACCAATACAAAATTCACTATTCATTTGGTCATTTATTCCTAAGCATTAACCGAATATAAACATGCTTAATATTCATGTTATGCTCAAGGTTACATTTCCTTCATTTTACCCTATCACTTCATATGCATATATCCTACCATGGAAATGAATTAATATACATATATACCAATCATAATTTACACCTCAAATCAATTACATTACAAATATATCTTATCATATATATATATATATATCTCATACCAATACATTATATACGTATACATATACAAATGCCGAATCACAATTAGTTAATAACTATCACCTATATTTTATCACCTAACCAAATACAAATATATTTACCCAAATACCAAACTTATATACCATGTAATAAATTTATCAAAATAATATCTTACCATGTTCAGACATAATCAAATATCCATTGATGCTAAATCACATGTAATACCTTAACCGAACATAACAATCAAGTTCACATGTATATTTTATCTATGCATAACCATAGCCAAATCAACAACAATTTCATCCAAAATCATCAACCGTTTCCAAAGAAATTAACATATATAATCTTAACTAAAGTTTCATATACTCACAAAACATATTAGCCATTTTCGCATGGCTTAATATATACATACTTCAAACTTGACCAAAAACAACTTAGCTTATACATGCCATAGGTTCAAGTGTAAACTTATCAAATACCAATAACAGTCGATAGTGTGATGAACTTTGCTGATGATCCCCGAGCTCGTAACTAGTTCTCAAAATTTATAAAATAGAGGCAAACATAACACCCAGTAAGCTATTAAAGCTTAATAAGTCATAAGCAAATAACAACACAATGACATTATCAACTTATTTTAATCAAATCAAGTTATACTATCATAGTTACATATAATATCAAGCTCAACATTTCATATTTAACATATGCTTTCATAAAAAACCTTATCTTAACCGATTGTACATATATATACATTCAAAGTATCATTCAATTTCAAATACATAACATCATTACGTAATCGAATGTCTTTACACAAGTATACATGTACTTATGAACCAAAATACAACATCACATACATATATATAACTTATAGCCGAATATACTTTGCAAGTGCACATATGTTCATATTAATAACTTATATGATTTGCATCACATATCAAATGGCCAACTTACCTTATTTTCAAATAGGTAATCAACTAACTCATACCTGATCATTTTAACTCGTTTTACACCTTCGTTCACAACTTATCATTTCCCATTGAACCATTAAGAATTGAATAGGATACTCGGATAATCACATATATCAAACAATGCCAACGTCTCAGACGTGGTCTGATACGTGATATTCGTGACAGGTTTTAAATATTTATAATGAATCATTTTTGAAACTAACTATATCATGATAAAGGCAAGTGTACCTATCGAATAGTAGTGTAGCTTTAGCAAGACAGGATTGTCGAACCCAAAGGAACTAAAAGTACTAGTAATGACTGTCTTTTTATTATCTAGCCTAAGAATAATAGGGTTTGTTTTAACTAACTAATTAACTAAACTAAGAATTTACAGAAAATAGAATTGGGGAATTACTTTTGGAAAAAATATTGAATTAAGACAATACATAAGGAAAAAAATCCACCTAGACTTCACTTGTTATTTGACTCTGAATCGGACGATTTATTCATCTGACTTGATCCGTAAAAATCCCTAAGTTATATTATTATCCCTCTCGAGACTAAAAACGTCTAACCCTAGGTTGAATAATTGAAATCTCTTTCTAATTAACTCCCTAGGGTTGCATTAACTCGATCTATGGATCCCCTTATTAGGTTTCACCCTAATCCAGCAAAATCTTGTCACCCTATCTCTAGGGGCGCAATCAACTCCGCTTAATTATCACAAATATACTCTTAGACAGGGTCTATTCCTCCTCTGAATAAGAGCTTAACTTGAATTAATATCCTGAAATATCAAAACAAGAATTAAGAACACACAATTAAAAACAAGTCAAATATTTATCATACAATTCAGATAATAATAACAAGATCTGTCTTAGGTTTCATTCCCCTTACGTATTTAGGGGTTTTAGTTCATAACTAAAAAGGTAAACATCTCAGAAGAATAATGAATACAAAACATAAAGAACAACCCAAAACTCCTAAAGGGAAATTGAGGGGAGATCTTCAGTATTGATGATGAATTCGACTTCTAAGATGGATCAATCGGCTTCATTAAGAAATTCCCTGCTTCCTCCCCTGTATGTCCCTTTTCCTCCTCCTCTAGGGTGTATTTATAGGCTTTAGAATGCCTAAGAACTCTTAAAATTGGCATTTTTTGAATTGGACTCAATTTGGGCTCGACAGGTACACGCCCGTGTGACATGCCCATGTGCGATTACTTCAGGCCGTGGTCAAGCCTGTTAAATAGGCACGGGCGTGTGGTCCACCCTTGTGAGTCGTGCTTCGATTCTGCCAAATTGATACGGCCGTGTGGTCTGCCCGTGTGAGGAGTTCCAGGCGTGTTGATTTCGTACGTTGGCCCATTTTCTCCGTTTTTGGCCCGTTTCTCATTCCTTTCACTCTTCTATGCTCATCTAAGAATAAAACATGAAATTAAGACATTAGAAGCATCAAATTCACCAATTTTAAGGAAAAATCATCCATAAAATGTGCTAAGTATGGGATAAAAATATGTATAAATTACGGTTTATCAAATACCCCCACACTTAAGCATTTGCTTGCCCTCAAGCAAAATCCTCAACTCATAATCATAATAAATTCTTCTCAACATATAATTTCTATCGATAATATCTCAAAATAATGCATAAGTAATCATACATTGAAAATTCAACCGAAAGAACATCAAAGTTTCAAACATTCCAAGTTAAGTATTTTATCATGAAATCATAAGTGTCTCCCCTCATTTAAGTAATTAGCTTTGGTTCAAAATATCATAGAGTTTCACATCCTCACTAAAGATTCACTCAAATCACTTGAGGTGTTTAAGGACAATAAATGAAGCACTCAATAGTTAATAGTGAAAAGTCATTACCATAGGCTTGCATGAAATCAAATCTCCACGACTATAAATTGAGATGAAACATCAATCAAAAGTTCTTTAGAGGGCTGTAACATGGCTTTGATTAGAGGGTGTGGTCACAAATTGAAAGAAAGGGTTAGAATCAAGATTGAGTTGAAAAATTGCTTAACTAGAAGAATGACTAGTCATCAATTGCGCACAACAGAGCTTTTTCTTAGAATATGGAATTTAACTTCTTTAGCTGAAAAGATCACCACTACTAATATGTATACATGTATTTTTTTTTCAAAACAAGTCAAATTACAAAATAGAATAAAACATAGCTAAGCAACTATTCCAACTCAAATCTCGACAAAAATAGGGATCAAATTAATTGGGGATTTCAACAATAATGAGTTATGGGTTAATATTGAGGGTAAATCAATGAATGGGTTGTTAGGCTCAAGGGGGTTCACTAAGGTTTAATTGTGAAGGTAGGCTTTTATGGAGTGAGTGGGTTAAACCTAAGTGCCTTTCTCATTTTGGCATATCAAATCAAATGGTGTGGTCTTGACATGCATAATCAAGCAAGTTCTAGAATAACAATTCAATACTGACGCACTCATAGCAATAATAAAAGTGAGCATGAAAGAATTAATAGATGCTCTTGAAGGATCAAGATCTCACAAAAATTATGGCTTTTTGATGTTTAAACTTGTGGATTTCAATTTAAGATAATACCTAAACTTGAGGAAACAACCTAAAAGTTTTTAATTCTTCAAAACTCAACTTATCATGCTTGATTCCCTAATGTCTTAAATTTTAAACAATCAATGCATAAATGCCTATGTTTTAATTCAAGATATATCAATAAACATTATAGACTAATTGGAATTCATTCTAATAATGATATTAGAAGATCGTATGAGAATAAAACAAAATTTAGGGATTTTTCTGATATAAAAGACCTCCCCACACTTAAGATGTACATTGCCCTCAATGTACAAAGGTAGATATATTGAAAAAGATAGATTTATAATCATAAGATAGGGAGAGAAGTGAAACTTCCTGAATAATGAATGAACTCCTTGAATTGGTGTTTTGGAGAATAATCGGCGTGAGAGTGGAGGAGGATACTCCGGTGGTGGCAGAGGTCGGGTTCCACAAATGTTGCGCCAAAAGAATATTATATCTCAAGTTGGCTATGGTCGTGGTCGAGCAGGACATGACAGTCATGGAGACCCTTTTCCCAGTGGAGTTTTTTAGTTTCTATGCGAGGATGAGCTTTAGAGCTCTTTCTGATTGTGATAAAATCAGGAACTCTTTAAGAGGTATATTGAAGCATAATTACTCGTAATGAAATAGCCGAAGAATAAAAATTGTAAAAACTCAGGATAAAATATTATTAAAAGGAAAGAAAATTAAAAAAATAATTTCGAAAAATAAAATAAAATAAATAATAGGTGTTTATAGAGAAATTAGGGCACACGGCCGTGGGGCACGCCCGTGTGCTCTAAGCTCAGCCCGTGCATTTCGTGATTTTTGAAAATAGGCGCATTGGTGTACATGACCATGTTGCACGGCGGTGTCAATCTCCGTTCGCTTCTCCCATGCCCGTGTATACAGGCGCACGCCCGTGTTAAATTGACAGGTTTACCCATGGTTTCAAAACATGGACGTATTGCACGCCCATGTTATTTTGGCAGTTTTGCCCACGGCCATGTCGCACGGCCGTGGCTACTTATCGCATCCCGTGTTGGGGAAGAAATTTTTTCCCTATTTTTACACGGCCGTATCACACGGCCGTGTTTCATCCCGTGGTATGTGCAAGGCCTACGACACGCCCATGTGCCTGGCCGTATGGTTCTAAAAAGCCTGTGTTCAATGATTTGGTTAGTATGTTAGATTTTAAAAACTAAAATTTAAAGAAAGTAATATTGTTAGTGCTCGGGTTGCCTCCCGAGAAGCGCTTCTTTAAAGTCTAAGCTAGACTTTACCGTGTGAGTATACTTAAGGCGATTCATGGAGCCGTAACTCCTCCCTGTCATCTTTAAATTTCTCACTGTTGTAAGGTTTGAGGCGATGTCCATTTACTTTGAAAGTACCTTACGATGGGTGACTTATTTCTATGGTACTTTGAAAGTACCTTACCAACGGACCTAACCATCGTGATTTAAGCTTCCCAGGGAACAATTTGAGTCTTGAATTATATAATAGTACAAGATCTCCAGCTTTAAATTGTTTATTTTGTTTCAACCGAGCATCATGGCGTCTTTTCGTTACTTCCTTGTATAGTCTTGAATTTTCATATGCATAGGTTTGCCATTCGTCTAACTCGTTTAACTGCATCAACCTGTTTTCACCTGCAAGTTTGGGATCAAAGTTCAGAAATTTTATAGAACAAAATGCTTTGTATTCTACTCAAATGGTAGATGACAACTTTTTCCATGAACGAGTTTGTATGGTGATGTTTCTATAGGGGTTTTAAAAGCAGTTCTATAAGCCCATAATGCGTCATCTACTTTCATTGCCCAATCTTTCCTGTTTAATCCTCCTGTCCTTTCTAGGATACATTTAAGTTCTCGATTTGCCACTTCGACTTGGCCACTAGTTTGAGGGTGGTAAGGGGTAGCTGTTCGGTGGTAAACTCTATATTTCTTGAGGGTCTTTTCGAATCGGGCGTTACAGAAATGAGTCCCCCTATCATTGATGATTAATCTAGGTGTTCCAAATCGAGAGAAAAGTTTTTTAAGAAAACGTACCACTACTCTGGCATCATTTGTAGGCAGAGCTGGGCTTCAACCCATTTAGACATATAATCGACAGCTACTAAGATGTATTTATTTCCAAATGAACTAGGGAATGGACCCATGAAGTTGATACCCCAAACATCAAATATTTCACATGAAAGCATATATGTCTGAGGCATTTCATCACGGTTAGAGATATTACCTGTCCTTTGGCATTTGTCACAAGAAATAACATACCTATTGGCATCTTTGAATAAGGTGGGCCAATAAAAACCTGATTCAAGTATTTTATGTGCGGTCTTATTTCCACACTAATGTCCTCCAGCTAGTTCTGAGTGGCAATGTTCCAAGATTTTTAATGCTTCTGTTCTTGTAACGCATCGCTGAATGACTTGATCTGTACATATACGGAAAAGAAAAAGATCTTCCCAAAAGTAGTTTTTCACATCAGTAAAGAATCATTTCTTTTGCTGATGTATCAACCCTTTTTGGATAATGTTAGCAGCTAAAAAATTCGCGACGTCTACAAACCAAGGTACCTTCGAGTCAGAAATAGCAAAAAATTGTTCTTCAAGGAACGAATCATTTATTTCCACTTCATCTAGCTCTATACTTGAATTTTCAAGCCTGGATAAATGATCAACTGCGAGATTTTCTGCTCCTTTCTTATCTTGAATTTCCAAGTCAAATTCCTACAATAACAAAATCTATCGAATGAGTCGAGGTTTTGCATCAGTCTTAATTAATAGGTAGTGAAGGGCAGAATGGTCAGTATAAACGACAACTTTAGACAATATTAGATATGGCCTAAATTTATCGAATGCAAAAACCACAGCTAACAATTCTTTCTCCGTTCTCCTATGCGGCTGTCAAAGTTTTGCTAGCATAATAAATAGGTTGAAAGTGCTTGTCCCTTCACTGTCCCAAAACTGCACCTACTGCAAAGTCACTCGCATCACACACTAGTTCAAAAGGTAAATTCCAATCAGGTGCTATTATAATTAGAGCATTAGTCAATTTATCCTTTAGAGTATTAAATGCTTCTAAACATTCCTGATCAAAATTAAAGAGCGTATCTTTTTCTAGTAATTTGGTCAAAGGCTTAGTATTTTAGAAAAATCTTTAATAAATCTTCTATAAAACCTAGCATGTCCTAAAAAACTTCTAATAGCCTTAACCGAATTAGGAGGAGGTAATTTTTCAATGATTTCGACTTTAGATTTATCAACCTCAATCCCTTTACTAGAAATTTTATATCCTAGCACAATACCTTCTTGAACCATGAAGTGACATTTTTCCCAGTTAAGTACAAGGTTCGTTTCCTCACATTTTATTAGAACTCGTTTTAAATTTTAAGGCAAAGATGGAAAGAGTTACTGAATACCGAGAAATCATCCATAAATACCTCAATGATATCTTTTACGAGTTCGTCAAAAATGACCATCATGCAGCGCTGGAAAGTAGCAGGAGCATTACATAATCCAAAGGGCATTCTTCGATAAGTAAATATACTGTATGGACATGTGAATGTCGTTTTTTCCTAATCTTCAGGAGCTATTAGGATTTGAAAATAGCCAGATAGTCCGTCTAAGAAGCAGTGGTACATGTTCCCTAATAGTCTTTCCAACATTTGGTCAATGAATGGCAAAGGAAAGTGATCTTTTCTCAAGGCATCATTTAGCTGCTATAGTCAATGCAAACTCTCCACCCTGTGACTGTCCTAGTTGGAATTAGTTCATTCTTCTCATTGGCTACCACAGTCATGCCTCCTTTCTTAGGAACAACCTGCACTGGACTTACCCAAGAACTGTCAGAAATAGGATAAATAATTCTAGCATCTAGAAGTTTAAATACCTCGGCTTTAACAACTTTCTTCATGTTGGGGTTCAGTCGTCTTTGAGCTTGCACACATGGTTTATATTCATCTTCCATTAAAATTTTATGGGTGCAAAAAGAAAGGTTGATCCCTTTAATGTCAGAAATTTTCCAAGTTATGGCCTTTTTATGTTCTTTTAATACTTGGATTAATTCCTCTTTCTCCTTGGGTTACAAGTTAGACGCAATAATAACTGGTAATGTAGAATTATTTCCAAGGAATGCGTATTCCAAGTGATTTGGTAATTGTTTGAGTTCTAGTTTGGGAGGTTCTTCAATAAAAGGTTTTTGCTTAAAATCATCGTTCCCTTTAATGTCCTCATATTCTGCTTGTCTTTGGGAAGATTCATTGAAGTTCAGTTTGGCTTTTATTTTACCTGTCTCAGAATCATCGCCATCTCTCTCCTCTCTTTGGGCATGGCACAGTTCCAACATGTCCTCATGTATGATTTCCTGAAAAGAATCTTGAGCAGCATGATCAATAGAGTCAATAAAATAACATGAGTCATCCTATTCCCTAGAAAATCTCATGGCATCATAAATTTTAAAAATGATTTCTTCGTCACCTACTCTAAGTACCATTTTACCATCACCCACATCAATAACAGCCCTAGCAGTGGCTAAAAATGGACGCCCTAAGATTAAAGGCATTTCAACATCTTCATCCATATCAAGCACAACGAAGTCAACAGGGAATTTAAATTTATCTACATTTACAAGTATGTCCTCTATAATACCCCTAGGATATTTAACAGATCTATCAGCTAGTTGAATACTCATCCTAGTGAGTTTAGGTTCCCCAAGACCAAGTTGTTTAAACATTTTATATGGCATCAAATTAATGCTAGCACCTAAATCAGCTAGTGCCTTATCAACGTTAAAACTACCAATTAAGCAGGGTATAGTAAAACTTCCTGGATCTTTTAGTTTGGTTGGCAGTTTGTTTTGGAGTATAGTAGAATATTCCTCATTAAGTTCTACTATAGATAAGTCTTCAAACTTCCTTTTGTTTGTTAGGAGCTCCTTTAAAAATTTTGCGTATGTAGGTATCTACGATATAGCTTCAACAAAAGGTAAGTTAATATGTAGTTGTTTAAAAAGTTCAAGGAATTTACCAAATTGTGCATCCATGCGGTCTTTCTTCAACTTTTCTGGGTATGAAATTGGTGGTTTATATTCCTTCGGCATTGGATTGTCATTGCTTTCGAGTTTTACCTCCTCTCTTTTGCTTCTGTCAGCTTCTTGTTATGGCTTCTTTTCCGATTCAGGTAACACTTTCCCACTCCTCAGTATAACTGCTTTCACATGTGCTTTTGGATTGGGTTCGGTGTTACTAGGTAGATTTCCTGGTGCTTCTTCTGAAATCATCTTAGCCAACTGTCTAATTTGAGTTTCGAGCCCTTGGATCGATGCTTGTTGATTTTTGAGTGCCGTCTCAGTATTTAGAAAAGGAGTCTTTAACACCAAGATGAATTTGGTTAGCATCTCCTCAAGGTTCGGCTTTTCCCCCTGCTGGTATGATGGTTGCTAAAAACCCAGAGGATGTTGTGGCCTTTGATTTCCTTGACCGCCCCACGAGAAATTGGGATGGTTCCTCCAACCTACATAATAAGTGTTACTATATAGGTTATTTTGGGATCTAGAGTTATTGTTACCCATATATTGGACTTGTTCCTCCTCGATGCTAAGGTTGAAGGGTTGATATTCTGTGCATGCTCCTCCTCCATTCGAATCGTACCTCATCACTAGATGTACCTGAGTAGAACCACACAAACCGTCAATCTTTTTATTGAAGAGTTCTACTTGGTTAGAAAGCATAGTAACCACGTCGAGGTTGAAAACACCGGCTGCTTTCATCGGCTTTGTTCTCATAACTTGCCACTGATAGTTATTCAGTGACATCTCCTCAATAAATTCGTAAGCTGCCTTAGGTGTCTTATTATTGATAGTTCCTCCAGCAGCTACATCAATCATCTGTCGAGTCGAAGGATTCAGGCCATTATAAAAAGTTTGAACCTGTAGCCAGAGTGGTAACCCATGGTAGGGCATAGTCGCAAAAGGTCCTTATATCTCTCCCATGCATCGTAGAGTGTCTTTAAATTCATCTGCACAAAAGAAAGGATATCATTATGTAATTTGGCTGTTTTAGCCGGTGGAAAATATTTTAATAAAAAAATTTCGGTCATTTGTTCCCAAGTAGTGATTGACCCTCGTGGTAACGAGTTCAACCATTGTTTAGCCTTATTCCTTAACGAAAAGGGAAACAACCGAAGGTGAATGGCATCATCAGAAACACTTTTAATTTTAAAGGTATCGAAAAATTCTAGGAAATTTGCCAAGTGAGCGTTGGGATCCTCGTCCTGCAAACCATCAAACTAAACAAACTATTGTATCATTTGAATTGTGTTAGGTTTCAGTTCAAAATTATTTGCAGCAATAGTAGGTCTAACTATACTTGACTCAATTCCTATTAAATTAGGTTTAGCATAATCATACATAGTGCGCGAAGTAGGATTTTGACTAACAACAATTGCAGGAGGTAGCGGATTTTCTTGGTTTTCATCCATTTCCTCGGTTGTGATTTGAATATTGTCCTCTTGGTCGTTTTCTATGTATCTTAAGCTTCGCCTTATTTCTCTTTGATTTTTGCGAACTGTACGGTCGATTTCACTGTCAAAAAGTAATGGTTCTGACAGGTTTCTTCTAATCATAAACTATAAGAACCTGCCAGAAAAAGGGAAAAAGAAGAATTAGTAATAAAAATTAAAATAAAATTTAAATTGCAGTAAAAGTAAATGGCTAAAGTAATAAAAATCAATTGTTCCTAATATCTTAGTTCCCCGGCAACGGTGCCAAAAACTTGATACGTGATATTCGTGACAGGTTTTAAATATTTATAATGAATCATTCTTGAAACTAACTATTATCACGATGAAGGCAAGTGTACCTATCGAACAGTAGTATAGCTTTAGCAAAACCGGATTGTCGAACCCAAAGGAACTAAAAGTACTAGTAATGATTGTCTTTTTATTATCTAGCCTAGGAATAATGGGGTTTGTTTTAACTAACTAATTAACTAAACTAAGAATTCATAGAAAATAGAATTAGGGAATTACTTTTGGAAAAAAGATTGAATTAAGACAATACCCTAAGGAAAATAATCCACCTAGACTTCACTTGTTATTTGACTCTGAATCGGACGATTTATTCATTTGACTTGATCCGTAGAAATCCCTAAGTTATATTATTGTCCCTCTCGAGACTAACAACGTCCAACCCAAGGTTGAATAATTGACATCTCTTTCTAATTAACTCCCTAAGGTTGTATTAACTCGATCTATGGATCCCTTTATTAGGTTTCACCCTAATCCGACAAAATCTTGTCACCCTATCTCTAGGGGCGCAATCAACTCCGCTTAATTATGACAAATGTACTCTTAGACATGGTCTATTCCTCCTCTGAATAAGAGCTTAACTTGAATCAATATCCTGAAATATCAAAACAAGAATTAAGAACATACAATTAAGAACAAGTCAAATATTTATCATACAATTCAGATAATAATAACAAGATCTGTCTTAGGTTTCATTCCCCTTAGGTATTTAGGGGTTTTAGTTCATAACTAAAAAGGTAAACATCTCAGAAGAATAATGAATACAAAACATAAAGAACAACCCAAAACTCTTGAAGGGAAATTGAGGGGAGATCTTCAGTCTTGATGATGAATCCGACTTCCAAGATGGATCAATCGGCTTCATTGTGCAATTCCCTGCTTCCTCCCCTGTGTGTCCCTTTTCCTCCTCCTCTAGGGTGTATTTATAGGCTTTAGAATGCCTAAGAACTCTCAAAATTGGCATTTTACGAATTGGACTCAATTTGGGCTCGACAAGGACACGCCCGTGTGACATGCCCATGTGCGATTACTTCAGGCCGTGGTCAAGCCTGTTAAATAGGCACGGGCGTATGGTCCACCTGTGTGAGTCGTGCTTCGATTCTACCAAATTGACACGGCCGTATGGTCTGCCCGTGTGAGGAGGTCCAGGCCGTGTTGATTTCGTACGTTGGTCTATTTTCTCCGTTTATGGTCCGTTTCTCGTTCCTTTCACTCTCTTATGCTCGCTTAAGTATAAAACATGAAATTAAGGAATTAGGAGCATCGAATTCACTAATTTTAAGGAAAAATCATCTATAAAATGTGCTAAGCATGGGATAGAAATATGTATAAATTACGGTTTATCATGGTCTTACATGCTATCTCATATCGATGCCACTGTTTCAAACAGGGTCTTACACGAATCAAATACAATGTTGATGTCCCAAACATGGTCTTACATGTAATCACAAATCGATGCCAACGTCCGAGACATGGTCTTACACGAGAACACATATCGATAATCCTATGTCATGACATACAGATCCTAGCTATTCCTAAGGTTCATACAGGGCTTTCGGATGTCGTAACTTGATCGAATCGAACTCGTAAACTTAATTCCCAAGCATATATACATTCGGTCATTAAGTTTATATAATCATAAAATTCGATTCGGCATCTAAAACTTATGTATATATTCAAAATTGATAACATTTATTTGCTTATAAACTTACCTCGGATGATGAAAAACGGAACAGGACGGCTAATCGACAACTTTAGTTTTCCCCCGATCCAAATCTGATTTTTTTGGTTCTTAATCTAAACATATTCAAATTAAACTCATTCAAACATATTTTCACTCAATTTAGTCCAAAAACATATAAATGGGAAATTATTATTTTACCCCTGACATTTTACACTTTTTATAATTTAGTCCAAATTGCACAAAACACAAAACATGCAAAATTTCAATATACCATGCTTAGGCCGAATCTTCCTTATGTTCATACAAGTTCATACATTTCATTTATTCCACATTTTAGTCACTCAATTTATTATTTTTGCAATTTAGTCCTAATTACTCAAAATCATCAAAAATTCCAATACAAAACATGTTAATCCAAAACATATCTTTCATATTTCATCAACTAACAGCACATAGCTCAAATATTCATCAATGGCATAACTCAAAATATTCATCAAAATCAAAAATTCAAACATGGGCTTTGTAGATAACATAGCAATGATCTCAAAAACGTAAAAATTATCAAAAACCGAACTAGTTACTTACCTTGATTAAGCTATCAATAATGGCTGAACCTATGGAAGCTTTCTTTCTTTTTCTTTTCTTTATATTCGGTCATGCAAGAATATGGACACTTATGGCTTTTAATTTATGTTATATATCATATATATTATTTACTATTTTACACATTTAACCTTTAAAATTTAATTAAAAAACCATATAAAACATGTCCAAAATTGTCCACTCTTATATTCAATGGCCTAATTGTATTATAAATGCTTCATATTAATAAGTTCAATTCGGCCCCTACATATTTAACCACCAAATTTTTATTTTACGTGATTAAGACCTTTTATTAAATCGGACACTCAAATGACAAAATTCAATCACGAAAATTTCACACATATAAATTCACACATAATAAACATAGAAAAAATTTTAAAATATTTTTCTGATTCGGATTTGTGGTCTCGAAACCACCGTTCCGAATAGGGTCTAAATCGGGCTGTTATAATGTTAGTCACCAAAATCTTCATATCAATCAAGTGAACATAGGTGAGCTCATCATGCAATATTCTTTCAAGTCATTATCATTTCATTTTATAATTCTCATACCATGTCAAGAGTTTTATGTCCGTTGAATAATTGAAATTCCGATGGATACTCAAGTAGTACACTCGAAGTGTACGATTCAATAATCCGTCAATTTCTTATTCAAGGGTACCCATTAGAGCACTTAATCAAGGAACACACTCTCGAGCCACATATCGTATAATATGATTACCATTCCAAGCTGAATCCTTTATAAAACATATGCTCAAAAGAGTTCAATTAGGATTACCAGTCCAGGCTAAACCCTAATCATAACGTATACTCGAGAGGTATTATATCCAGATTACCCATCCGGGCTAAATCCTTTCTATAACAAGGTCAATAGGATTACTCATCCGAGCTAAATCCCTTCTGCAACAAATGTAGGACCTTATTCGTTTTGGGAAAGCCCATATATTCATCGGAATTCATATTCAATCGGTACTTAACCCTTTTTCACCATATCAAGCATGTATTAAATTTCTCATTATATCATTCAAGTAATGTACATCAATATAAGCCAATTCTATACAACACAACATTCAATTAAACACATTTACATGCCAGATTAAGTTACACGAACTTACCTCGACACTCATTTGCATATAAAATCTACTAATCCGAAACGTTTTATTTTCCTCGATCTAACGTCGAATTTGTGTTGTCTGAATCTATATAAATAGCTTTAATCATCAATTTCACATATTTCATATTTATTTGGACTCAATTTACATTTTAGGCAAAATTATCATTTTGCCCCTATCTTTTCCATAAATTCCAATTTCGTCCCTAGGCTCGAAAAATGAAACTTGTGCAATTTACTCCCTATTCCAAGCCTAAACAAAATCCCATTAAAAAATTTACAGCACATGTATTCATAAAAATTTAGAATTTTTCTTCAATTTCACAAGCTTACATTTTAGTCCCTAAATCATTTTTTCATCAAAAAACACTTTGTAAAAGTTGTTTATCTATCAACATCCTTTTCATTTTTTACCATAAATTTCTAATTTTCAGCATATACATCCATGAATCATTTTCCATACTTTGATAACTTTTCAAATTAATCCCCCAAATAGATAATTTAAGCTATCCTGGTTTCAAAAATATCAAAATTACTAAAAATGGGACAAGGAAACTTACCTAATTAAGCCTTGAAAGTTTCTTCTCTCTCTCATAGGTTTCCATATAATTTTGGGGTTGAAGATGACAAAAATAGATGATATTTATTTTTATCATTTTTTAATTAATTAAATTATTTCAATTCTAGTTTAGTCCTTGCCTTTTTTCTAAATTTCCAGGGATGAGTCACCAAAAATCTACATACTTTTCTTTAATTGTCTAATTACCATATAAGGACCTCAAGTTTTGAATTCCATAGCTATTTTATCCTTATAGCTACTAGAATTCAACTTTTGCATTTTATGCGATTTAGTCCCTCTCGTAATTAAACACTTAATCAATAAAATTTTTGTATCAAAATTTTCACACGATATATCTATCATAATACTGACCATATAATAAAATAAAAATAAACTTTGTTTTTGGAATGGATTTGTGGTCCCGAAACCACTGTTTCGATTTCACTGAAAAATGGGCTGTTACAACTAGGGTTATCGACACTCTCCCCAACAACCTTAAGGCTGGTAAAATGTATGATAGCATCAAACCTAAGCCAATTGTTACAAGTGAAATTCAATTCAACACTAGTCAATTTACATTCCTTTTAAGTCATTTGCAAGCATAATCCCAAATGAAACTGTAAAATGACAATAAATTAATGGACCATTGTGATGCAAACAATCAAAACCAAAAAAGATTACAATATATACTCAGTTGGCAGTACTTTGTTTTAGAGAAAAGCTTGTCCAAGTCATCCCTGTTCCTCAAATCACCTTGTAACCAAACGAAACCAAAAATCTGTATGAAAAAGCTTTAATCCCATCATAGATCTTAAAACAAATAAAACCACAAATAAATGTATGATCATTATAATACAATGATACATACAGCAAAGGTTTCATCTTTGGAGCAAAAGATGAAAATATTTTGCTTACCAAGTTGAACTAGAGTTTCTTATAGAGTTCAAGACCAACTAATTCCTTAACCCTATCAACAACTTCAATAATAGAGTTATCGAGATTGTCAATAATTGACACTTTAAAACTTTCATTGGTTGTCACTTTCAACAGCCTTATTATTAATGTCAATCACAAAGAAGCACTTGGTCGTCACTTTCGCTTGCAACTCTAAAACCAAAATTGAAGAAAAAAAAAAGAAGAGAAAGGAAGAGAAAATATGGTCCAAGGAACTAATTAAAACAAAAAACAAAGCAACTATTGCTTTCACTAAGTTATATATATAAAATATTTACCATCACCTAATTCATCAAACTGTAAATACAAGCTAGAACCAAATCAAGAAATGAAAATTAAAAGAAATTTACCTATCAGAAAAGAGCATTTCAGCACAAAAATAGTCAATGCAGAGCAAAAGAGTCAACTTTTTTTTTGTTACCGTTGGTTTTGGATTTGGATCAAATCGTTTGCTTTTCCAACTCTTTTTTTTTTTTTGCTCTTCTTTTGAAAGAACTAAAAAATCTAAATCAAAAGAAAAAAAACCCAATTCTTATATCAAATCAAACAAAGTCAAAATGACCTACAATTTCATATCCAAAACCTTCAACTTTCTAAAAAAATGAAACGAATAAAAGGAAAAAACCTAAAAATGGTTAAAAGGAACCAAAAAAAATGGAAAAATTAATAGAGATGTTTATTTCAATTCAAATAGAGGCTATGACAACTCTATTGAGAGAAAGAAAAAGAAAGCAGAAAAATAGCAAAGAAAGAGGGAAGAAAAATTAGAAAAGAGGAAAATGAAAGGAATGGAGGGAGAAAATATTTACCTGAAGGACGCTGTGATGAAGGTGAGGAGTGCTATTGCTGAAGTCGAAGGAAGTAAGGGAGTGACTGTCTGGCTACGTAAGGGCTTTTTTGAGGTGAGAATGGAGAGGGTAAAGTGGAAAGAGTTTTTGTGGTGATGGCCTTCTTAAGCATCGGATTAGTCAGTGGTGAGGAAAAAGAATATAAATAAGACCATTTCACTGCATAGGCCGTAATTAAATAAACCCGTAGTAGGACATTCTATTGAACCAAACAACTATTTATTGTGGGCCCATGAAATAGAGTTGTAATGGTTATGCCATTATTGTAACACCTCTAACCCATATCCATCGCCAGATTAGGGCTACAGAGCATTATCATATAAATGGAACATTTAAACATACATTTCATACATCATTGCATACATAACCTAAATACATTCAATCATATACATAACGTCCCTTAATCGAGCCCTCGAGGCCTTAAAAACACCTTAGAAATAATTTGGGACCAAATTGGAAACATTTGGAAAATTAGAAAAATTTGACTGCAGGGGTCACACGGCCGTGCAGCCAGGCCGTGTAACAATCAAAATAGGGACACACGGTCATGTCCCAACCCATGTCCTCACCTGTGTAACTCTCTAAGTAGGGTCACATGGCCGTGTTATACGCCTATGTGTCAGGTCATGTAACTCTTTAAATAGCCCCACACACCCGTGTGTCAGGCCATGTGCTAAGCCATGTAACTGCCTGACTTGCATGTAATAGAACCTACAAGGGACGCACAACCATGTCGCCAGGTCGTGTGTCACACACGACTGAGTCATACGCCCGTGTCTCAGGCCATGTGGACATGAAATTGCCTAAAATCAAGCCATTTTCAACACCAATTCATGCAACCACCTAAAAGCCTCTAGTACACATAATCAAGGCATCAAAACATGACCAAAACCTATATAAAATGACCAATTCAATAATCCAAGATCATTCAACCAATATGCCATACAACGCACCTCAAATGCATTCATCCACAACTTACCTAAACATGTAATTATTTGATCACATTTTCATCAACACACATAAATCATCTTCTAACAAATCATGCCACAAATATGACCATTAACACTTCATCACAAACATACTATTTGAACCATACCGTTCATGCATCACAAGTACCCAAAATGACATTGTTTGGCAAGCATCAAAAGGTACCAAATCCAAACAACTTATACATGCCATAATCATCAACTAACATACAACTAAATATCAATACAAGTCTACCTATACAAGCCATTATAACCTTGGCCAAAACATCAAAAACTACCGATATTTATGTTGGATAGTGTGATAGATCTCTGATGAGCTTTCAAACCGATCGAGCTTCCGATTATCTATAAAACATAGAAAAGAAAACTACGTAAGCACTTAATGCTTAGTAAGTTCATAGAACATGAAACATAACTTACCATTTCATCATATAACATTAGGTATAAGTATAATGTAATCCAACCACAAGCTTGGCCCAAGCCTAAGCACCATTATCAATACACAAGTTAGTGTATTCATACATAATCTAATTGAATTACACATATGATGATTCCTTACCATGTGAACATATATCATTTGGATCATTTAACCTTTCCATGAACATATGCATACTACCATGTGAAAACGTACCTTTTCAATCCTTTCCATTGCCCGTTGAACCATTTAGAATATCATCGGATACTCGGGAAAGCTCACACGAAGTGTGCTTAAACATATAACCGTAACCTTTCCTTTACATCGTTGCTCACACAAGCTATAAAATGAGCCTACTCACACGAGTTGTGGGTCGGAATGTAGGCTACACGATACTACTCACATGAACTGTGGAGTATCCGCAACAAATTCAAGACCTCATCCATTGGTAGGACATTCAATACCAGCATCTGAAACATGAAATCCCTAATAACATGTCACTTGTATCTTGCGAATTCTTAAGGTTCAACCGGGACTCGATAACCGTCATAGCATTGTCTTGGATGTACATTGTTCCATAACATTTTATATTTATAATATCACATAATTGAATAACATAAATGTAATAATTCGTACATACGAACTTACCGCGACGATTAGGGCGTAAAAACAAGATTGACTAACTCGAGTCTTTAGCTTTTCCCAATCTAGATTCGTACATAGTCTATCTTGATCTAAATAGAAATTTTTAATTCATTTAATATCTCCAGCATTCAATTTAGTTCACATTTCATTTTTTGTAAAATTATTATTTTGCCCCTAACATTTTAACTTTTCACAATTTAGTCCTTAAGCTTATAAATTGAAATTAAAACATTGTAATCCTCTTCTCATGCTAGCCAAATTCTCTAGGGACCTAAATAAATCTATAAAAACCATCATTTCACAAATTTACCATGAAATTTTATCATTTTTACAAATAAGTCCCTAAACACAATTTTCATCAAATTTCCCTTTACAAAACTTGTTTATTTATCAACAAGGACTTATAATCTACCATTAAACATCAATAATCATACAAGATTATTCATGGAAAAACTTAAATCTTTAACAATTTTGCAAATTAATCCCCGAGCTAGCTAGGTTAAGCTATAACGACTTCAAAAACATAAAAATCATTAAAAATGGGATTGGAAAACATACCATGCAAGCAAGAAGAAGTGACCAAATACCCTAGCTATCTTTAATGGTGAAATTTCGGTTGGTTTAATAAATGAAGAAGATGATACCATTTTCATTTCTTTTTGTTTTAACATTAATTTACCTAATTACCATTTTAACCTTTAAAAACTTTAAATATTTCAATAAAACCATGTCCATAAATATCCACTATTACTTTAATTGGTCTAATTACCATTGACATCCTTTATTTTAAACTTTCATAGCCATTTGACCCCTTGAACTATTAGAACTCTACTTTTACACTTTTTACGATTTAGTCCTTTTCACTTAATTAAGCATGCAAGCATCAAAATTTCTTAACGAAATTTTAATAGGAGCCTTCTAACATCCCGTAAACATTAGAATAATAAAATAATAATAATTTACTCATTGAATTTGTGGTCACAAAACTACTATTTCAATTTAACTGAAAACGGACTGTTACAACTACATTGAACCAAACATGACCTTAATAACCTTATAATATATTATAATTAGTTTTTTATCCCGGCGTTGATGGTGTATATCAATTTTAATTTTTAAAAATTACTATATTTTTTAACATTTTAGATTAAATTTTTTTATATATATTTGCAAACATATTTTAAAAGTAACTACATTTTGGAGAAAAATATATGGTTTAAAAAGTTTTTAAAAAGTTAAATATAATATAAATTAAAAGTGTTATTTTTAGTAAACTTTAATTTTGTTTAAAACTTTTAATTTAGATATCGTTTCTAATTGAATTTATTTTAATTTAAAATATAGTAAAAGAATTTAATTAATAATATTAAAAAATACTGACAAAGCTAAAGTATCTTATTAAACAATTTTTAAAATTATAATTTTTTTAAATTATAAACATAATTAAATAATTTTTTTTCAAAATTAATTTATAAAATATTTTTTAAACATTTTTTAAAATTTCAAACAGTTTAACTATAAAATAGAGTTAAACATGATTTTTTAAAAATATATTAAAAAATATTTTTTAAAATACTGTTGTATACATTTAATATTTAAAAAACCAAATTTATAAATTATACAAAAACTTTTGGAAACATATTGATTTTCAAAATACTCATTGAAATAGTATTTAAACTAAATAGCAGTAGTGTTCAAATTGAATTAATAAAACTGCAGTCAAGGGCTAAATCGCACAACTTGTAAATCATTAAAGACCGAATCTGAATTAACCTATTGGAGAAATTCAGGTGGTGCGATGTGGTTTTCCTTTTTAAACATAAAACTTTAAAAAAAAATCATTTATTTTCTTTAGCTTTACCATGCATAATTAATAAAAATGTATAACTGTCTAACACATTCAATCAAATTTGATAATTAGAAATAGAGATTTTTTTTTCAAATTTCATAAGGTTTGCAAATACCCAGACCAATCTAATTTATTTTTTTGAAATTATAATCATTAGATTTACAAATAGTTAACTAAATGATTATAAATATTATAAATGTTCTTGGATTACATCGAATTAAAAATAAATAAAAAATAAACATTTAAATGGATGCATTTTATTTTTCGTATCATTCAAGGATAAATGCAGAATAAAATATATAAAATATTATTTAACATAATGTAAAAACACATAAATTTAAATAATAATAATTGTTATATTTATTAGAATTTATTAAACAATGATATAATCAAATATTATGATGTACTTTTGATAAAGATTGTACAGAACAAGATTGAAAGTTGTTCAAGTCGTGAATTTGACCTAGAGCTCTAGGCAAATCGAGAGGAACTTGACGTTTGAAACAACCTGGAACACAAAACAACTAAGTTAGATTCAAGATTGATTGGGCATCAAAGATATCTAAAAAAATTGGAAAGAAAGAATGAATAAATCGATTGAAATCATGGAGTCTTTGAGAACAAGGGTCAGTTTGATAGGAGGATGCATTCTTGTTTATTTCTTTTTAATTAGAGGTTGCCAAATACGACACAATTCAATTAGAAACAAAAGAAGTCAAGAAACAATGAAAGCGAAAGGAAAGATCAAGCAAAAGATTGGGTATGTTCGGCCAGCAAGAAGACCACAAGAATTAGGGTATTATGGAAACCCTAGAACATTTCTTGATGTCTAAGAGAGGAGCTGAATTAGATCTAAAACAAGAGAGAAAACAAATTAGTAAAATCGAATAAAAGAGTGAAGAAAACAAAAGTACAATCAAAGGAAAAGAGAAGACAAAAAAAAGAGTCCAAGATTGAGTGAGATAAGGTTTTTTGGATGAAAAGAAACCAATCTTGACTCCAAAGAATGCCCCCAATTCATATTTGAGATCAAATAATCAAAACAACACGTTCCAATGAAGAATTAAAGCAATATAAAATTGTTTTGAACAAAAGATATTTGGCACAAAGGAAAGAGCGAGATCTCTTGTTTTTCAAAGGTTTCTTAATGAATAACAATGGAAGAACGACTCTCTGTCACACCCCAAAAATCAAGTTAGTATAATAAAGTAAGCAGGATCGTGTTGGTGAATAAAAAACCGTAATTAGGTAGATAATTAAATAATTAGGAATTAATTAAGTAAAATATTAAAATAATTAGAATTAAAAATTTTGGGTTAAAAAATTAAAATTAGGTGTCCGGGAATTAATTTGGTTAAAACGGATTTTTTAAAAAAATTAGATTTGAAAATAATTTAGAAAATAAGTTTCAATTGAAACTAAGGTTCAATTTGGAAAAGGGAGGAAACTGTAGGTGGTCAAAAGGCAAAAGCCCAATTTTTTAAAATTAGTTGGTTATTTAAATTACCCACCGTCTCTTTCCCTCCCATTCTATATCTCTCTCAAAAAATTTGTCAAACACCAAATAAAAGTTTTTCTCCCGAAATTAGCTCATCCTTTTTTTTTCTAAGCTCTCCAAACATAAAATCTCTTTTCAATTTTGAAGATTAATCACGTTTTCATCCTCCAATCCTTAAAAGATCTTCACATGTTTTAGCTCGATTTAGCTCCATAGTTCATTGATTTTGTGAAATTGAGGTGAGATTCTGAGTATTTATGATTAAACTAAGTGAGTTGTTATTTCAATTCGA
Organism: Gossypium hirsutum; assembly: GCF_007990345.1. Classification (NCBI taxonomy): domain Eukaryota; kingdom Viridiplantae; phylum Streptophyta; class Magnoliopsida; order Malvales; family Malvaceae; genus Gossypium; species Gossypium hirsutum. Next base: position 83,650,295 of record NC_053434.1, on the reverse strand, counting down.
GATTTGAATGATTTAATCAAGATCTCAATAGATCACTTGATTATAAGTTGATTTTTGGCTTGAAAATGGTAGATCTCCTACTACTTGGTTAAGCTATTGTTTTAAAGTGATTTCTAACTCATTTTGATATAATTAAAATATTTATAACCTTGATTTAACAAAACCTTAAAGAATTTGCATGAATCAAATGATTTTTCTTATTGAGATTGAAAACTAACGTGATTTCTTCAGAAAAATTAAACCAATGTAATTGAATAAAATTGATGGTTTAGATCTACAATTAGATGATGTTTAGGATGTATGAATTTGAAATCTAAGCTTAGAAATGAGATTTGAGTGGTTGAACACCTACTTTGGCAAAACTAGTTAAGTTTTAAGAATAGATATTTAGAGGTTGTGATATGTGATTTTGAAATTATTTAATTGTGTTTGTTGTTGTGAGTAATGCCTTTGCAATGCATTTAACGTGTATGTGAAGTATCAATTCATTTGGAAGCCCCTACAAGCATGGGCAAAGGTAAATAAAAGCTTACTTGAGCATTGTAGATGAAACAAGAGCTAAGGTGAGTGGCCTGATATACTACATTTAAACTCCAATACACAGGTTAAGGTAACACATGCAAACCCCTATTTAATTGATATGTGAACCTACTATGTCTTGTTATGTGAACCCTGTTTTATTAACCTGCGAACCCTTATCACCAGAAACTACGAACCCCTATCACAAGATACCTGTGAACCCTTATCACTTGTCATGTGCGAACCCCTATCACTAGACATGTATGAATTCATATCACCAGTTATGTGCGTACCCTTATCACCAGATACCTATTGTAACAACCCATTTTTCAGTGAGATCAGAACAGTGGTTTCAGGACCAAAAATTTGACCCAAAAATAAGGTTTATTTTTATTTCATTATATGATATGTATTATAATAGGCATGCCGTGTGAAAATTTTGAAATGAAAATTTTATCGATTAAGTGTTTAATTACGAGAAAGACTAAATCGCATAAAATGCGAAAGTTGAGTTCTAATGGCTATAAGGATCAAATAGCTATGGGAATCTAAACTAGAGGTCATTATATGGTAATTAGACCGTTAAGAAAAGTATGTAGATTTTTCTTGGTGACTCATCCATGGAAATATAAAAAAGGGTAAGGACTAAATTGGAAATAGCAAAATACTTAATTAATTAAAAAAGATGATAAAAGAAATCATCTTATTTTATGTCATCTTCAACCTAAAACACATGGAAACCCTAAGTGAGAGAAAAGAAACTTTCAAGTCCTAATGGGGTAAGTTTCTTTGTCCAGTTTTTAGTAATTTTGGTATTTTTGAAACCGGGATAGCTCAATCTCTCTATTTGAGGGATTAATTTGAAAAGTTATCAAGGTATGAAAAATGAGTCATGGATGTATATGTTTGAAATTAGAAATTTATGGTAGAAAATGAAAGATTATTGATAGAGAAACAACTTTTACAAAGTGATTTTTGATGAAAACATGATTTAGGGACTAAAATGAAAAGTTGTAAAATTTTATGAAAAATTCTAAAATTTTATGAAAAAATGTGCTGGAAAATTTGTAATGGGGCTTTGGTTAGGCTTGGAATAGGGAGTAATTTGCACAAGTTTCATTTTCCGGGCCTAGGGGCAAAATCAGAATTTATGAAAAAGTTAGGGGCAAAATGGTAATTTTACCTAAGACATAAATTGAGTCCATTTAAATATGAAATGTGTGAAATTTATGGTTAAATTCATTTATATAGATCCGGACAACACTAATTTGAGGTTAGATCGAGGAAAAGAAAAGGTTTCGGATTAGTAGACTTTATACGCGAACAAGTGTCGAGGTAAGTTCGTGTAACTTAATCGGGTATATAATTATGTTAATTGAATGTTGTGTTTGTATGTAATGTGATTTATGTTGATGTGCTTTACTTGTATGCTATGATGGAAAATTGATACATGCTTGAAATGGTGATAAAGGGTTAAGTTTTGATTGAATATGAATTCCGATGATTATATGTGCTTTCTCGAAACTAATAAGGTCCTGCAATTGTTGCAAACAGGGTTTAGCTCAGACGAGTAATCCCATGGACCTTGTTATAGAAAGGATTTAGCTCGGATAGGTAATCCCGATATAATACCTCTCGAGCATATGTTATGATTAGGGTTTTTCCTAATCGAGCTTCTCTAAGCTTACGTTATATAAAGGATTTAGCCTGGACTAGTAATCTTATTATACGATAAGTGGCTCGAGAGAGTGTTTCTTGGTTAAGTGCCCTAAGGGGTACCCTTGAAAAAGGAATTGATGGATTATTGAATCATACACTTCGAGTGTACTACTTGAGCACCCATCAGAATTCAATAATTCAACAGACATAAAACTCTTGAAATGGCATGTGAACTTTGAGATGAATTGATAATGTCTTAAAAGAGTATGACATCATGAGCTCATCTATGTTACTTGATTGATATGAAGATTTTGGTGACTAACATGTTTGATTGAATGTATGTGATTAAGCAATTTGGCCAAATGGATGGAAACATAACATTGTATGCCTAGATTTTAATAAACAAGATTGGTAAGTTTAGTTTTCGTTATACGAACTTACTAAGCATGTAATTCTTACTCCGTTTATTTTTTTCCTTGTTTTATAGTGCTCGGAAGCTCATGAGGGTTGGAGATTACTAGAGCATCGTCACACTATCAACTAGTCATTTTGGGTATACTTAGTAAAAATCATTTTCGTATAATGGCATGTATAGGACAACTTGGCCAATAGTGGCTTGAAAATGATGTTTTGTAACCTAGCCACTGGAATGGCTAGTAATGGTTTATTTTGGTATGATTAAGTAGGCTATGATGATATATTCATATGTGATATGTTATGTATATGTGATCAAATGATGCTAATGCCTAAGTTATTCTAAGGTAAGTTTATAAACATATATGCATGTAGTGATATGCCTTGTTAAATGATGGAAATTTCCAAATTTGAATGCTTGAATTGGTTGGTTTTAGATGTGTGATTCAAGTGCAGGTCATGGGTGAAATTTTGGGTGAGAAATGAAGCTAGAAATGGCTTCATTTTGTCCACACGAGCGTGTGTCTAGACCGTGTATGCCACATGACCTGGAAACACGGGCATGTGGTTAGGTCGTGTGTCCCCTGCACCTTAATTTTGAGAAATAGAATGCTCAAAATTAAGCACACGGGTAGAGACACGGGCGTGTGTCTCAGCCGTGTGTGCCACATGGCCTAGAACACGGGTGTGTGTCTTGGCCGTGTGAAACCTGCACCTATTTTTGAATTGAATTAATTAACCACACGACCTAACACACGGGCGTGTGACATGGCCGTGTGTGCAAGTCAGAGAGTTACACGGAGTCGAACACGGCCCCCAACACGAGCATGTCCCTTGGACCACATGGACGTGTGAGCCCTGCATCTTGAAATAATTTTGAAAAGTCACGAAAAATTCTTAAAGCTCCCGATTTAATCCCGACTCGATTCTAATACTCGTATTGGGCTTCGAGGGCCCAATCAAGGGACGTTATGAATGATCTCAGTGAATGAATAGTAATTTGTATAAGTTATTTGTAAATATTTTTGAATGTTCTGGTAATGCTCTGAAACCCTACTCCGGCAATGGATACAGGTTAGGGGTGTTAGACCTATGAACCCCTATCACTAGATACCTATGAACCCCTATCACCAGATACAAGGAAACCCCTACCACTCGGTACATACGAACCCTGTTAGAATGTTATGCGAACCCTGTATGCTATGTGACTGGTTGTGATGTGGGAACCTATGCTAAAGTGATATGCGAACCTGTTATATATCATGCGAACCTACGCTAAAGTGATATGCGAGCCTATACTAATTTGATATGCGAACTGTGATTATGTGTGCAAGTTATGTTGCATGCAATCTGTATTACTTACGAACCATGCTTTATAGTGATCTGTATGAAATGTGACTAATGTGAACTGCTAGTTATAATGTGCGAACTCTGCTTAATTGTGAGCCTATTATATTGAATATCGTGAATATGTTAAAAAGATATGTTGGCATTGTAACTTCATGGAACCATTGGATATAGTTGGCATGCCATAGGATTGTGAGTACTTACCCTTATTATTGTGATGGACATTGTGGCCTAGAGATGCGTTGGAGAGACTAGGGAATGTAGAGCATAGGTCCATTCACCAGACACAGCGCAGGGTGTTAGCATTCATGATACACTTATATCAAAAACAATGTAGGGCTCTTTGAGTCAAAAGCAAGACATTATAAAGAGATCCGTCCTTCTAATAGGTGTTTAATTACCTTTTTGGTCCTCTATTATTTACCACTTAAGCCATTTAATCACTATTTCTTTAATTAACAAGTTTGCACTTTTTTCAATTTAGTCCTTTTTACTTAATTAACTATCAAAACATTAAAATTTCCTAACGAAACTTTAATACTAATTTAATAACTCTCCGTAAATATTTATAAAAATATTTACGGCTCTCTTTATGAAATCTAAGTCTCATACCTCGTTTTCAGAACCACTTAACTTAATAATTTCTTTTAAAACACAAATCACTATTTCAAAAGTCTTCTTAAAATCATATTTAACTCATAAATATTAAATAATAAAATTTTCGAACTCACTCGTCGATTTAGTGGTATCAAACCACTGTTTCTGAAACTATTTAAAATTGGGCTATTACAAGAAGTCTGCGTGACAAGAGCCTCTCGTTGGGGACAGGAGATAGGAGCTATGTTTCAGCCGAAGCAGTGAGGGAATTTATTTTACATTTTGATAATTTTAGGAAGATTTTTTTAAAGGACGTATTTTATGTACCTCGTTTTAAGAGGAATTTAATTTTTGTAGCATGTTTATTTTATGATGGTTATTCCGTGACATTCAACAAAGGATTGCTATTAAAAAAATCATTCTTTAATCTATAATGAAATGGATGGAAAATAATCTCTACTTTATCAAACCAAACAACTACTTGATGCTTCAACTGAAATGGTGATAAAAAGCTTAAAACTTATCATTCTAATGTGGTGTACCTATAGCACTTAAGACTTGGTAATATTAACTAAGAAAGAATCACTAGACTGGTGAAAGATAGTCCTTTAAGTATGCTTAAGGAAGTTACTCCTCCACCATGTGAATCTTTCTTGGAAGGTAAAATAACTAAGAGGTCTTTTAATTCGAAAGGAACAAGGGCCAACCATTTTTTAGAACTTGTACACGCTGATGTATGTGGTCCTGTAAACTCAAAATTATATAGGTTTTTTTTATATTTTTTACCACCTTTTTACTTAATTATTATGTTTATCTCGAGTAATTATTATTGAAATAAGTGAATTTTACTTAATTAGTAATTTTAGACATGAACTTGGAAAGTATGTGAAATTATGCTTAATTACATGGATTTTATGCATATTTTGTATTAATTCATGTTAAATCATTAATGCATGTATTTTTCACTATGTAGGTAGGCTTAGAGCTGATCATGATGGGAGGGTTCGGGTAAAAATATAGGCCTAAAAAATGGGTTTGGACAAAAAACAAGGACCGTTTTGAAAATAGGTCGGGGCTTGAGTAAGATTTTTTGGCCTGGACCTGGCCTAGCCCAGCCCGAATTATATACTAAATATTTTATTTTATTTTTAATCATTTTTAATTGTTGACAATTTAATTTAGCTTACAATTTATAGTTTGTTATAAAATTAAATATGTTGATTGGCTAATAAATAGATATTTTGGTTGGTTGATTATATTTTGCAGGTTTTTGGTGCTGTTTTGGTGTTGTTGGTGATGATGTTTTTTATGTTGTTTGGTGCTGTTTTGATGTTATTTTTGTGCTACTTTTTGTGGTGTTTTATTGTTTTTTCGCAGCTATTTATTATGTTGTCTATTGTCATTTTTAATACTATTGGGGTATTTTAGAACTTTTGTTTTATTATTAATTTTGTTATTATTTTAGTTCTAACTTGTTTCAATTTTAATATAACCACTTTTTATTATATTTTCAATTTGTGTATTAAGAATTGTTTTAGTATCATTTTTTTATTTGTTTCTTGTTTTAATTTATTTTTATGTTTTTAAATGTATTTGATTTATTATATTTTAAAATTTTTATTTAATAAAATAAGCTAAAAAAATTTAATATGGGTCCGGCTCGGGCTTAGCAATTTTATTTTGGGCCGGGCTTGGATAATTTTTTAGGCCCACGTTTTGGGATGGGCCGAGCCCATGTCTCGGGCCCAGAATTTTGCTTAGGCCCTGCCCAAACTCGGCCCGGCCCGGCCCATGATCAGTTCTAGGTAGGCTATTGGAGACATGATTTAAATAAATAAAAGATTATCATGCACAAATTAACCATGTGGACCGCAAGACCATGCAATTTTGGGCATATGGTTTACTACTTAACCCTGTAAAGAATGTGATAAAAGATGGACATGTTTGCTAAGTTATTGGATAGAAAAAACCGTCCAACAAGGGGAATTAAAAGCCCAATTTTGGCACTTGATGTTGGCTGCCCAAAATGCATTTTGAAATATTTAATTGAAGGTTCCTGTAGTTGGAAAATAATTAGAATTCAGCCCAACAACTTCCCTGTTGAAATCGTCCACTACATAGCTATCTTTAGCTTAAAATTCGAATTCAAATTGGGAAGGCTTGGTCATCCCTTTTCCTTGAAGCATGGTCGGCCACATGAGAGAGGAAAGGAAGAAAATTTAAACCTATTTTTAGTAAAATCAAACCCTTACTTTCACCTGTAAATACCTTGTCATACATCACTTATTCATCATCCCTCATCCCTCATCCCTCATCCATCATCATTCAACATTCCTCTCTCACTCACATTAGTTTTCTGTCAATTTTTTTTCCCTTTTTCCCTTGTATAGTCATCCATCCCCTCTCCCATCTTTGTCAAAAGCACTCCTTAGCCAGCTACCTTTTAAACCCTTAGCAAAAGAATCTTCAATCAGAATGAAGGAGTGCTTCAGTCAGAATAGATCCGAAAAGCTGCTGAATTGAGTAGAGTTAAGCACATCAGTCAGAATAGATCTGAAAGGCTACTGAACTAAGTCTACTATTTCCTCTTGGTTATTTATTTTAACATGTTTTCTTTGTTTTCGACATCAACTATGAAGTTATAATTCTTATATGCTAGGATAATTATATTAAGTTAATGAGATTTAGTTAATTCATGTTAACATGTTTTGTGCCTCAGTCAATTAGGTTTATCTATAAAGAATCTTTAGTCTGACCGAGGTGGGGAATACTTGTCCGACGAGTTCTTAGAATACCTCATAGAGAATGAGATTTTATCCTAGTTGACTGCATCAAGCACTCCACAGCAGAATGACGTAGCTGAGAGAAGGAATATAACCTTTCTTAACATGGTTCATTCAATGTTAAGCTATTCACACTCCCTACTTCCTTCTGGGATATGCGATACAAACAACTTGTTATATTCTAAATGATGTGCCAACCAAATCTACTTGTAAGACACCTTATGAACTATGGCATGGGAAGAAACCCGCTCTAAATCACTTTAGGATATGAGGTTTTCCAACACATGTTTTGTATAAGGATGTAGAGAACTTAGATGCATATATAGAATTGTGCATATTTGTAGAATATACGAAAGGAACAAAGGGTGGATCATTATACAATTCAAAAGGTAATACGATTAAAGTTTCTACTCATGCTACTTTCCTTGAAGAAGGTTACATGGATAACTTTAAGCCCCAAAGTAAAGTGGTGCTCGAGGAACTTTTGGGAGTTGTAGAACAATTACCAAGTTAAATTCTTGAGAAAGTTGTAGAAAGACCTACAAACAATCAACAACATAGGGGAATCCATCATAGTGGGAAAGTTTATAAGAAACTGGGCTTCTTCATCTATGATGGTAGTATTTATAATAAGGAATCCAATCATGAGGATGATGATACGATCACTTACGAGGAGGCTATACAAGATGCCGATTCCAAGCTTTAGAAATAGGCTATGGATGCTAAGATGGATTCAATGAAATCCAGTATGGAGTGGGAACTTGTAGACTTACTGGTTGGGATTTAACCTATAGGGTGTAAATGGGTCTACAAGAAAAAGAGAAATATGGAAGGGAACGTGAAAACACATGACTCGAGACTTGTAAGAAAATGCTACACAGAGAAAGAAGGCATAGATTACAATAAGTGTAATATCCTGAATTAGGGCTTAATCGGAATAGTGGTTTCGTGACCACAAATTCGAGATAGAAATAATTATTTTATAATTATTTTGATGATTATGATTTCATTGCATGATTGTGTGAAAATTTCGTGATGAAATTCTATGCCTAAAGTGCTTAAATTGAAAGTAGGGACTAAATCGAATAAGTTGGAAAACTTGCATTCTAGAAGTTTTTAGTATGAAATTGTTTTGGAATATTAATGAGGAGGTCTTAAATAGCAATTTGACCAATTTTAAGTTCATGGACAAAATTAGGACATGGAAGGAATTTTTGGAAAGTTTAGTAGTAAGGGTATTTTGGTCATTTAGTTATTAAAATGAATTAAAAACAAAATTAAAAGCCAATTTTTGTCCATCTTCTTCATTAGGCCGAAATTTCAAGGGTTCTCCATAGCTAGGGTTTGTTTCAAGCTTCCAAGCTCCATACTAAGTGATTCCAAGCCCCGTTTTTAATGTTCTTTACGTTTTTGGAATCCCGGTAGCTCGATTAAGCTTATGTTAGCAATAATTCAACCTAGGGTTTATATTTGGAAAAATACCCATAGGTGAAATTTGTGTATTTTGATGTTTTATGATGGAATATGAGGTTTTAAATTATGTTAGACAACTTGTGCTACTCGGTTTTGAGTGAAAACGAGTAAAAGGGCTTAATCGGCAAAAATACCTGATAGTCACAAGTATATGTTAGAGAGAGAATTTGATGTTGCCATAGAAGGGAAAAGTGATCAGCATGTTATAAAACATAAGAATAAGGAATAAATTTTAATTCCCGAGCCTAGGGGCAAAAGTGTAATTATGCAAAAGTTTAGGGGCAAAAGTGTAATTTTTCCAAAGTTCGTATTAAATGCTGTTTTGATGAATGTATGTATTAAATAAGATTAATTTGGCATCATAGATCAAGAGAAACGAGATTCAAGTCGCGATCGAGGAAAAGAAAAGATTATGGACTAAATTGCAAAATCTTTATATTTTGGTACCAAGGTAAGTTCATGTGTAAATAATGTAGCATAATTGTTATTTTTAAGTTATTGATGTTAATTATATGATATGCTGATTTTTTTTATCGTGAAATATTATGCTTTGTGGTTAATGTTGAGTAATATGCAAATTATGTTTACAACTTGATAAATATGAATTGCTACCGAGTATCGGTTCCGATATTCCATGGAAGACGGCAATGTGAGATCGAGGAAAAAAGCCCGTTTGAACCTTAGGAATAGATTAGGATACAAGTGACATGTCACTAGGATGGTTGAGCATCTGAACTCGTTGAGTTGAGTCCGAGTTCACCTATGGATGCGAATGTCCGAACTCGTTGAGTTGAGTTTGAGTTCGTGAGATGTAACTAGGCATCCGAACTCGTTGAGTTGAGTCCGAGTTCACTTATGGATGCGAACGCCTGAGCTCGTTGAGTTGAGTCCGAGTTCACTTAGGGGCGGGTTACATGATTTCTTGATTACATATGAGGCACTTATGTGCAAATTATCCGTGTATCCGAGTTGTATTCCGATGTGTTCAACGGGTGAAATTTGTAGTGAAATGGAAGAGCACTTAAGATGCAAGTGACGTTTTGGTAAGTGTTGTGAAATGGACACTTTGGACAGGTATGTTCTTAACCCTCGGGTTGAAAATAGATACAACAACGATAAGGTGGTAAGATGATGAATGATGTTTAGAAATATGACATATGTTTTGGTGATACCATGCTAAAGTTGTTTGGTATATTTGTATTGTTATGTTACTTGTTATTTACATATGAACTTACTAAGCATTTATGCTTACTCCCTCCTCTTTATTTACTGTAGTTTTGAACAAGCCAGCTCGGGAATCGGGACGGGTCGAAGGTTCGATCACACTATCCAAAGGACTTTTATCTTGGTAAATGGCTTGTACAACTACTTAAGTATGGCATGTATAGCAATATACCTATTTTGTGTAAATAATTTATGATATGGCCATGTTTAGTTGAGAAAATGTTTGATATTGATAAGTCATGGTGATGGCTAATTTAGATCATGTTTGATATTATGGAAGTTTAATAGGTTATCTAGTTCATAAAAATTCATGGAAAGATGAAACTTGCCTTAAAACAGAATATTGCTGCAGCAATGACATGAATTTGAAAAATCACTAAAAATAGTATAAATGGAACTAAATAATGAGTAAGTTATGAAATTTAAGCTTAATGAGTCTATTTTCATGTGGACTGAACAAAACAGGCATATAAATTATATTTTATGAGATATTTAAACTTTTGTGAAACAGGGCCAGAGTGATTTCTGGATCCCCTATTCTGACTTTAAAAATTCGTAATAAATTTTAAAAAAATAATTATAAGTTTTTCTTTATATGTACAGATTCCTTATTGAATCTAGTTTTAAGAAAAGCAAACCTCATAGTCATTGAAATTCTTTATAGAGAGATATCTGATTCGTAATATATAGATGTCAGAGCAGTCAAACCCTGAAACAGGGGAGACTTTAACTAATAAACTGTACTAATTGGCCCAACCAAAAATTATATAAAAAAATTAGTAAATATATATATGAGTTTAGATTTAGGGTAAATTTACGGAGCTTGATTTCGAGTTTCATAACTCGAGATATGATTTTTCTTGTAACTGTGACGCGAGTAGCTAGAAAGCTGTGAATGTAGAAACAAATGATTTAAAGTTCTTAAAATGATAAATTATGTTCGGTAACCCCTCAAGCTCGACTCCAGTGATGGTTTCGGGCGTGGGGGTGTTACATTTGGTGGTATTAGAGTAGGTTTAGTCGGTTCTTGGACTACGTGTTGTATGTACGGATTTTGCTATACATGCCATATGTATGAATTGTGATAGTGTGACGACTTCTGACCTTTTTAAATGAATTTTTATATAGCAAATGGATCCCGATCCAGCTGTGGCAGATGAAGTAGAGAGTAATGCGCCAGCTCCGGCTGAAGGGGCAGTGCCGACTGAAAACCCACCTCCTACTGTTGGTCAGGAAGGAGGAGAAAGGACCTGGGAAGCCTTTCTCCAAATGATGAGTGCATGGTACACTGAGTTCGTTCGTACGAACCCAAATGTACGACCTCCCCCACCTCCCCCAATTCCTCAACCTATGCCTCCGATGCCTTAGGGAGTGGATATGATAAAATTTCACAGAACCCCCGTTGATAGAATTCGTAAACAAGGGGCTGAAGAATTTAGAGCAAATATTGATGATGATGTAGAGAAAGCAGAGTTCTGGCTTGAAAATTCTATCCAGGTATTTGATGAATTATCTTGTACACCTGAAGAATGTTTGAAATGTGCTACATCTTTGTTGAGAGATTCAGCCTATAATTGGTGGAAGACTTTGATTTCAGTGGTACCGAAAGAGAGGGTAACCTAGGAATTCTTTCAAGAAGAGTTTCGGAAGAAATATATTAGTGAAAGATTTATTGATCAGAAATGTAAAGAGTTTCTTGAGCTGAAGCAAGGTAATATGACAGTCTCAGAATATGAAAAAGAGTTTGTTCGATTAAGTAAGTATGCCAGGGAATATGTTCCTACAGAAGCCAAGATGTGCTGACGATTTGAAGACGGGCTTAACGAAGACATTACGATATTTGTTGGGATCCTTGAACTAAAAGAAATGGTGGTACTTGTCGATCGAGCTTGCAAGGCTGAAGAATTACTGAAGGAAAAGAAAAAGGTAGAATCTAAAACACGAAATTGGAAGAAAAGACCAATGAGTAATGCACCCTCACAGCAAACCGGAAAGTCAAGAAATATGAATCCTCGTTCCCAAGTTTCAGCTGGGCAATCATATGGAAATTTTAAGAAGCGAAATGTGGGTCCTAAATCTCAGACTACTTCTGCGGCTAGTGTGGGAAATACGAGATTTGTTAAACCCGAGTGCCAGCGGTGTGGTAGAAATCATTTTGGTCCGTGCAGAGCAAATGAATGTTTTCGATGTGGTTCTCCAGATCATTTTATTAGAGACTGCCCAGAGAGAGCTGAGAAAGAAAAATTTCAGAATGTAAAATCTAGTGGTGCAGACTCGAGGGGAAGGTATCCGAGAAAAGCTGGAAGTGAAACAAGCAGTAAGAATGTAGCCAGAGATGCAGCAGTTAGATCTGAAGGAAGAGCTCCGGCTAGAACCTATGCTATTAAAGTGCGTGAAGATGCTTCCTTACCCGATGTGATTACCGGTACGTTTTCTCTTTATGATACTAATGTTATTGCTTTGATTGATCCCGATTCTACTCATTCATATGTATGCATGAAACTGGTGTCTAGTATGAATATACCTGTTGAGAACATAGAATTTATGATTAGAGTGTCGAACCCGTTAGGAAAATGCATGATAGTTGATAAAGTATGCAAGAAATGCCCTTTAATGATTCGGGGTCATTACTTTCCGGCCGACTTGATGTTGTTGCCGTTTGATGAATTTGATGTTATTTTGGGTATGGATTGGTTGACATTGCATGATGCTATAGTAAATTGCAAAGAAAAGGTTATAGAATTAAAATGTGAAAGTGGTGAAATCTTGCGGGTTGAACCAGACAAATCAGAGGCAATATTTAGTATGATTTCTTCGATGTCGGCTCAGAGATATTTAAGAAAGGGTTATGAAGCTTATTTGGCGTATGTAATTAATACAAAAGAAGTTGAAAATAAAGTTGAATCAGTGCCGGTTGTGTGTGAATTTGCGGACGTATTTCCAGAAGAATTGCCGGGTTTGCCTCCAGTCAGGGAAGTAGAATTTGGTATAGATTTGATACCGGGAACATCTCCGATCTCGATTGCTCCATATAGAATGGCACCAACAGAGTTGAAAGAATTAAAGTCGCAATTGCAAGAGTTGACTGATAAAGGCTTTGTGAGACCAAGTTTTTCACCTTGGGGTGCTCCCGTGTTATTTGTGAAAAAGAAGGATGGTTCTGTAACACCCCGAACCCGAGACCGACACCGGAGTCGAACACGAGGTGTTAACAGACTTTAAACCCCTTATAAAAAATATTTCCCAGACACTGCCAATCTGCGTACTAGTCGCTTTAAAAATCATATCTTGAGTTTCACAACTCGAAAATCAGTTTCGTGATTTTTCCCTGAAACTAGACTCATATGCCCATCTACATATTTTTTTCTAGAATTTTTGGTAGGGCCAATTAGTACAGTTTATTAGTCAAAGTCTCCCATGTTACAGGGATCGACTACCCTGACCTTTGCGCATTACGACTTGGATATCTCCTTGTACAGGGCTCCAATACTGATGCCGTTTGTTTCTATAGAAACTAAACTCAGAGAGGAATCTATAAATATATGGTATGACTCCTAATTATCTCTGGTTAATTTATAATGAATTTCCAAAGTCGGAACAGGGAATCCAGAAACCGTTCTGGCCCTGTCTCACGAGAACCTGAATATATCTTAACATACTGTCCGTATGATTGTTTCGTTACTTTTCTATGAAAGTAGATTCATCAAGGTTTGTTTACATAATTTATTCACTATTTAATTCCATTCCTAATATTTTTAGTGATTTTCCAAATCTACATCACTGCTGCTGTCAGCATCTGCCTTTAAGGTAGACTTTACCTATTTCATGGTTTCCATGATTCAACTAGCCCTTTTTGCATAAATAGCACAATTTATGAAAGTGATTAACCATCCCCGTGGCCAATCCTTGTCAAGCATATCCACACCAAATGATTATAACATTATACTCAAACACATATAAGCCATTTTCGCATGGCTATCCAAAATTTATACAAGTCCAAAGGGTCCACGACCCACAACAAACGGGTAGTCCTATACATGCCATTTCGAAGTTCAACCAAAATTGTACCAAAAGGGGGGGCTTTGATAGTGTGGGCGACTTTGACTTCAAGATCCCAAGTCCGATAGCTGGAGAACCAAATCTATAAAACAGAGGAGCAATGAAACGGAGTAAGCAATTTATGCTTAGTAAGTTTTGAGCAAGGAATTCGAGCACAACAAAAGTATAGCATTCATATAGTTAAACGGATAATTTTATATGCACAAATTTACGATATCGTACTTGCTTCACATTATCAACCCTTATGTACATACACAAAAGATCAACTCAGCCAAAGGCCGGTAGCTCGTTTATCAACTGAGCGAATACTTATTTGTAAGGGCTCAACTAAATTCAAGCACATACGAAACATACCTCAATGTTGGGATGTTTCGAGAGTATTAACTGGAATTTTACAGCAAGTTCATTCATTCCCAAATCACGTACCTTCGGAATTTAACCGGATATAGCTCCTCGTTCAAATGCCTTCGGGACATAGCCCGGTTATAGTAATTCGCACAAATGCCTTCGGGACTTAACCCGGATTTAGTAACTCGCACAAATGCCTTCGGGACTTAACCCGGATTTAGTAACTCGCACAAATGCCTTCGGGACTTCCCGGATTTAGTAACTCGCACAAATGCCTTCGGGACTTAACCCGAATTTAGTAACTCGCACAAATGCCTTCGGGCTTAGCTCGGAATTAGTATCTCGCACAAATGCCTTCGGATCTTAGTCCGGATATTGTCACTTAGCACAAGCCTTCGGGACTTAGCCCGGACAGCATTCAAATAACCATGCACATTTAACAATAAATCATGGCCCATTCGTATTTCATTTTCGTTAGCAAAACTCAAACACAAGACATTTATCATTCTTGCAAATTCGGCTCAATAGCCACACAAAGAGCATGATTTTAATTTGCTCAAAACATGATCTAATCACATCATAATTTAAGCTCTTTTACTCAAGAACTTACCTCGGGTGTTGTCGAACGATTCCGATAGCTATTCGACCACTTTTTCCTTCCCTTTATCGAATTTAGTTCCCCTTTGCTCTTGAGCTTAATTAAACAAATAAATTGATTTAATCATTTGAGCATCGAAAAGAGGAACACAAGGCACTTAGCCCATATTTATACATTAGACATTAAAGTCACATATGTACGGAATCATGAATCAAACTCAACATTTTAGCTAATTTTTCCCCCTTGGCCGAATATGCATGTCTATTTTGGGGCCGATTTCAACACTTAATACATTCTACAAGTATGGTCACTTGTATTGACTAAACACCCTTTTGTTTCAAGTTCAAAACTTGGCTAATACACACATATACACACTAGTAAAGCATCCTCTCCCTTTCCATCAATTTAACACATGCATTGCTCATTAACATGCAAAAGTTATATTCGGCCTTAGCACACAACTTGCTAGCCGATTCTTCTCCATTTAGCAACCAATGCACATATGTGCTCACTCAAAAATGCTAAAAAGGAGGTTCAAGAATCATCAAGCCACCATCACATGCATCATTAACAAGCTTCATATTTAGCATGCAATGGCATTAGCACAAACTCCACCTAGGCCGAATCTTAACTCATCCTCATGCCTCATCACCACAACATCAAAAATCAACCAAGAATGATGCATCCATGGCCGAGTGTCATTTCCATCACATAGCAAGATTTAGACCATGGGCTAGGTAGAACTCAAGCTAACAACTAAAACATGCATGCATCTCATGGAACATCATCAAACATACCTTAGCCTAGCTACATGCATGGCCGAACCTCTTCAACCTTTCTTCTTCCTTCCTCCTTAAAATTTTTGGCCAAGGATGAACCAAAGGATGAGCATTTTTTTTTCTTTGTTTTTTTCTTTCTAGTTTCGGCTAAATGAAGATGAGAAAGGATGAACAAAAATTTTCTCCTTTCTTTTCTTTAGCTCACGGCAATGGGGGGGAAAACAACTACACACATTTTTTTTTTGTATTCATCATACTCCTTTTCATTATTTTATGCCCATGCCCCTTATTTTATTTTTTTCCTACATACCTCACTAGGCCAACATGTTCCCAACATGTTTCCACCCATAGCATGGCCAACCACTAGCTCAAATTTTGGGTAATTTGACATGCAAACCCATCATTTTCACAACATGCATTAATAGACCATTTTAAATTAGCCTATCATATTTTCACCATGTCTCATATCAATCCCTATTTAATAATTTCTCATGCAATTGGCAAAATTGGAGAATGAAACTTCCATATACTCATGTACACACATAATAAGCATAGAATATGGAAATCAATTATTTTTATGACTCGGTTTTGTGGTCCCGAAACCACTTCCCGACTAGGGTCAATTTTGGGCTGTCACAACTCTCCCCCACTTAAGAAATTTTCGTCCCCGAAAATCTTACCGGTAAATAGGTTTGGGTATCGTTCTTTCATCGAGCTCTCGGTTTCCCAAGTAGCTTCCTCGATCCCGTGTTTGAGCCATAACACCTTCACTAACGGAACCCTTTTGTTTCGCAACTCCTTCACTTCACGAGCTAGGATATGCATCGGCTCTTCTTCATAACTCATATCGGCTTGAATTTCAACCTCTGATGGGCTAATTATGTGCGATGGATCAGATCGATAGCGTCGAAGCATCGAACATGAAAGACGTCGTGAATCTTTTCAAGCTCAGGGGGCAAAATCAATCTATACGCAACCGGACCAACTCGTTCGGAGATTTCGTACGGCCCAATGAATCTCGGGCTCAACTTGCCCTTACGGCCAAACCTGAGTACCTTTTTCCAAGGCGAAACTTTAAGGAACACTTTATCTCCCACCTGATATTCAATGTCCTTTCGTTTCAAATCCGCATACGATTTTTTTGACGATCTGTGGCTGCTTTCAGACTTTCACGGATTACCTTTACTTTCTGTTCAACATCCTTAATCAAATCAACTCCGAAAATTTTACTTTCACCGAGCTCGGTCCAAAACAATGGTGTACGGCATTTACGACCGTACAAAGCCTCGTAAGGTGCCATCTTAATACTTGATTGAAAACTATTATTGTAAGCGAATTCAATCAAAGGTAAATACCGTTCCCATGAACCACTGAACTCGAGGATGCAACATCTCAATATATCCTCAAGTATCTGAATTATCCGCTCAGATTGACCATCGGTTTGGGGATGAAAAGCAGTGCTAAAATGCAGCTTGGTACCCAAAGCTTCTTGCAATTTCCTCCGACACGATAGAAATAGGTACCCCGTGTAATCTCACAATCTGAGAAACGTACAATTCAACTAGTCTATCCAATGAAAAATCCATACACACGGGGATAAAGTGAGCCGACTTAGTCAGTCTATCGACAACAACCCAAATCGCATCCTTCTTACTTGTTGACAATGGCAGTCCGGACACAAAGTCCATTGTGACTCGATCCCATTCCCACTCGGGTATCATGATCGGCTGAAGTAATCCTGAAGGCACTTGATGTTCCGCTTTCACTTGTTGACATATTAAACATCTCGAAACAAGGTCGGAGATGTCTCGTTTCATACCATGCCACCAAAACCAACGTTTCAAATCGTTGTACATTTTCGTACTCCCCGGGTGACTTGACATTCGGCTACAATGGGCTTCGTTCAGAATCATCGAAATGAGTTCCGAACTCCTTGGAACACACAAACGACTTCTGAACCTCAAACAATCATCATCAACTTTCTGGGCTTCACAAATTTGATGAATCAATAATGGTTTGGCTTTTAATTCAGCAACTAACACATTGTCAGGTAGAACAAACAAATGCACATTCATTGCTCGTAAAGCAACCAATGACTTCCGGCTTAAGGCGTCTGCAACCACATTAGCCTTTCCCGGGTGGTAATCAATGACAAGCTCGTAATCTTTCAACAACTCAAGCCAACGTCTTTGTCGCAGATTTAAGTCTCTTTGAGTCATCAAATATTTGAGACTTTTGTGATCCGAAAATACATGGCACTTTTCACCAAATAAGTAATGTCGCCATATTTTTAAAGCAAATACGATGGCAGCTAGTTCAAGATCATGGGTCGGATAATTTTTCTCATATGGCTTTAATTGTCTCGACACATAGGCCACAACTCGACCTTCTTGCATCAATACGCAACCCAACCCAAGTAGGGATGCGTCACTATAAATGACAAACTCTTTGCCTGATTCGGGTTGCACTAAAATTGGAGCTTCAGTCAAATAAGTTTTTAGTTGATCAAAACTTTTCTGACATTTCTCCGTCCATTCGAACTTAACATCCTTTTGAAGTAGCTTCGTCATTGGTGTGGCTATCATCGAGAAACCTTTGACAAATCATCGGTAATAACCGGCGAGTCCCAAGAAGCTCCGAACTTCGGTAATATTTCTTGGAAGCTTCCAGTTAAGTATGGCTGAAATTTTGCTCGGGTCAGCTCGAATACCCGATGCGGATACCACATGACCCAAGAAGCTAACCTCTCTTAACCAGAACTCACACTTACTGAACTTAGCATATAACTGCTTATCCCACAAAATTTTCAACACCAGTCTCAGGTGTTCAGCATGTTCGGTCTCATCTCTTGAATAGACCAAGATGTCATCAATGAACACAACTATGAACCGATCCAAATATGGTCTGAAGATCCGATTCATCAAATCCATAAATACCGCAGGGGCATTAGTGAGCCCAAATGGCATCACTAAGAACTCGTAGTGACCATATCTCGTCCTGAAGGAAGTTTTGGGTATGTCCGAATCTCGAATTCGCAACTGATAATAGCCCGATCTCAAATCTATTTTTGAGAACACTGAGGCTCCCTTCAGTTGGTCGAACAAATCATCAATACGCGGCAACGGATATCTGTTCTTTATCGTCACTTTATTCAGTTGACGATAGTCAATGCACAACCTCATGGTTCCGTCCTTCTTTTTCACGAACAATACTGGTGCACCCCAAGGTGAGAAACTTGGTCGAGCAAAACCTCTATTCGTCAATTCTTGCAACTGAGCTTTCAACTCTTTTAACCCGGTTGGTGCCATACGATACGGAGCTATCGAAATCAGCGTAGTCCCAGGTACAAGCTCAATACCAAACTCTACCTCCCGAACAGGTGGTAAACCCGGTAATTCTTCAGGAAAAACATCCGGGTATTCACAAACCACCGGCACCGATTCGGGTTTCTTGTCTAATTCTTTGTCATCCAGTACATACGCAAGGTATGCTTCGCACCCTTTTCTTACATATTTCTGGGCCAACATTGCTGATATTACAGCTGGCATCCCCTCCAAGTCCGTAGACTCAACTCGGATTACTTCGTTATTTGCGCACCTCAAATCAATAGTCTTGCTTTTGCAATTCACAACAGCATCATGCGCGGTCAACCAATCCAAACCAAGAATAACATCAAATTCATCAAACAGCAAAAGCATCAAGTCCGCCGGAAAACAGGAACCTCGAATTTCTAAGGGACATTTCTTACACACTTTGTCGACCAGCACGTAACGACCCAAGGGATTTGACACCCGAATTACGAACTCAGTAGACTCAATGGGTAAAGTCTTACTGGATGCTAAGGTTTCACATATGTAAGAATGAGTAGAACCGGGGTCAATCAAAGCAATTACATTAGTATCCAAGAGAGTAAAAGTACTGGTAATAACATCAGGCGAAGAAGCATCCTCGCGGGCACGTATAGCATAAGCTCTAGTAGGCGCACGAGCCTCGGATCTGGTCGTAGCATCTCTAGATCCTCTCTGACCACCACCAGCATTGCCCGTATTTTCAGATGGTCTACCTCGAGCAGTGGTAGCACCCGGTTTCCCACTCTGATTTACATTCTGTTCAGACAGCCTCGGGCAATCTTTAATGAAGTGGTCAACTGATCCGCACTTGTAACAGGAGCGGTCAGGGAATCTACAACTCCCCGAATGCCATTTACCGCAATATCGACATTTCATTCTGTCTTGACGTTCATCCCCAACACTGGCGACCGAAGTGCCTCGTGTACCCACAGGGGGTCGATCACGATCTCGTCTAAAAAGGCCCGAAGTGCCTCTCAACAGCCCACATCATCTCGAAATTTCTTCGATGCCTGTTGAAGAGACTTTCCCGAGGATCTTTTACGAAACTCTCCAGTTCCCTCATCAACTTTTTGTTTTTCTTTTCTAAGCTCTTCGGCTTTACAAGCTCGCTCGACAAGTACTACGAACTCTCGTATTTCAAGAACGCCAACGAACATTTTTATATCTTCATTCAGCCCATCCTCGAAGCGTTTACACATAATAGCCTCGGACGAAACACATTCCCGAGCGTATCTACTAAGTCTAACAAATTTTCGCTCGTAATCAGTAACTGACATAGAACCTTGCTTAAGCTCAAGAAATTCCTTCCGTTTTTGATCAACAAATCTCTGACTGATATACTTTTTCTGAAACTCAGTTTGGAAAAACTCCCAAGTTACTTGCTCTCGGGGCACAACAGAAGTCAGAGTACTCCACCAATAGTAGGCAGAATCGCGTAGCAAGGAGATAGTACACTTTAGGTATTCATCGGGTGTACAAGATAGCTCATCGAGTACCCAGATAGTGTTGTCCAACCAAAATTCAGCTTGCTCGGCATCGTCGCTATCCGTAGCCTTAAATTCAGTAGCCCCATGTTTTCGGATTCTGTCAACTAGGGGCTTATTTGACCTTATTTGGTCAGTTACCGGAGGTATTGTAGGTACGGGGGTGGTATTAGTTGGGAATGGAGGTTGTGGGACAGCCGTATTAGTTCGAATGTATTGGTTGAACCAATCATTCATCACGCTATAGAAAGCTTGTCTAGCTTCATCATTCGGGTTACTAGCATTAGGTTGAGAGTCCGCCGGCGCTGTCCCTTGTGCGGGAGCAAGCGCTACACTCTCAAGATCATCAGCTACCTCTCGGTCGGGATCAGGATCAATTACTATAAATAAACACATTTACAATTGTCTGAAATCACCACACTATCAAGTAATCACATAAAATGGCATGTATAGCTAGACCCAACACATTACGGTAGTCCTAGAATCGACTAAACCGTAGCTCTAATACCAATCAAATGTAACACCCCGAACCTGAGACCGACACCGGAGTCGAACACGAGGTGTTAACAGACTTTAAACCCCTTATAAAAAATATTTCCCAGACACTGCCAATCTGCGTACTAGTCGCTTTAAAAATCATATCTTGAGTTTCACAACTCGAAAATCAGTTTCGTGATTTTTCCTTGAAACTAGACTCATATGCCCATCTACATATTTTTTTCTAGAATTTTTGGTCAGGCCAATTAGTACATTTTATTAGTCAAAGTCTCCCATGTTACAGGGATCGACTACCCTGACCTTTGCGCATTACGACTTGGATATCTCCTTGTACAGAGCTCCAATACTGATGCCGTTTGTTTCTATAGAAACTAGACTCAGAGAGGAATCTATACATATATGGCATGACTCCTAATTATCTCTGGTTAATTAATAATGAATTTCCAAAGTCGGAACAGGGAATCCAGAAACTGTTCTGGCCCTGTATCACGAGAACCTGAATATCTCTTAACATACTGTCCGTATGATTGTTTCGTTACTTTCCTATGAAAGTAGATTCATCAAGGTTTGTTTACATAATTTATTCACTATTTAATTCCATTCCTACTATTTTTAGTGATTTTCCAAATCTACATCACTGCTGCTGTCAACATCTGCCTTTAAGGTAGACTTTACCTATTTCATGGTTTCCATGATTCAACTAGCCCTTTTTGCATAAATAGCACAATTTATGAAAGTGATTAACCATCCCCGTGGCCAATCCTTGTCAAGCATATCCACACCAAATGATTATAACATTATACTCAAACACATATAAGCCATTTTCGCATGGCTATCCAAAATTTATACAAGTCCAAAGGGTCCACGACCCACAACAAACGGGTAGTCCTATACATGCCATTTCGAAGTTCAACCAAAATTGTACCAAAAGGGGGGGCTTTGATAGTGTGGGCGACTTTGACTTCAAGATCCCGAGTCCGATAGCTGGAGAACCAAATCTATAAAACAGAGGAGCAATGAAACGGAGTAAGCAATTTATGCTTAGTAAGTTTTGAGCAAGGAATTCCAGCACAACAAAAGTATAGCATTCATATAGCTAAACGGATAATTTCATATGCACAAATTTACGATATCGTACTTGCTTCACATTATCAACCCTTATGTACATACACAAAAGATCAACTCAGCCAAAGGCCGGTAGCTCGTTTATCAACTGAGCGAATACTTATTTGTAAGGGCTCAACTAAATTCAAGCACATACGAAACATACCTCAATGTTGGGATGTTTCGAGAGTATTAACTGGAATTTTACAGCAAGTTCATTCATTCCCAAATCACGTACCTTCGGAATTTAACCGGATATAGCTCCTCGTTCAAATGCCTTCGGGACATAGCCCGGTTATAGTAATTCGCACAAATGCCTTCGGGACTTAACCCGGATTTAGTAACTCGCACAAATGCCTTCGGGACTTAACCCGGATTTAGTAACTCGCACAAATGCCTTCGGGACTTAACCCGAATTTAGTAACTCGCACAAATGCCTTCGGGACTTAACCCGGATTTAGTAACTCGCACAAATGCCTTCGGATCTTAGTCCGGATATTGTCACTTAGCACAAGCCTTCGGGACTTAGCCCGGACAGCATTCAAATAACCATGCACATTTAACAATAAATCATGGTCCATTCGTATTTCATTTTCGTTAGCAAAACTCAAACACAAGACATTTATCATTCTTGCAAATTCGGCTCAATAGCCACACAAAGAGCATGATTTTAATTTGCTCAAAACATGATCTAATCACATCATAATTTAAGCTCTTTTACTCAAGAACTTACCTCGGGTGTTGTCGAACGATTCCGATAGCTATTCGACCACTTTTTCCTTCCCTTTATCGGATTTAGTTCCCCTTTGCTCTTGAGCTTAATTAAACAAATAAATTGATTTAATCATTTGAGCATCGAAAGAGGAACACAAGGCACTTAGCCCATATTTATACATTAGACATTAAAGTCACATATGTACGGAATCATGAATCAAACTCAACATTTTAGCTAATTTTTCCCCCTTGGCCGAATATGCATGTCTATTTTGGGGCCGATTTCAACACTTAATACATTCTACAAGTATGGTCACTTGTATTGACTAAACACCCTTTTGTTTCAAGTTCAAAACTTGGCTAATACACACATATACACACTAGTAAAGCATCCTCTCCCTTTCCATCAATTTAACACATGCATTGCTCATTAACATGCAAAAGTTATATTCGGCCTTAGCACACAACTTGCTAGCCGATTCTTCTCCATTTAGCAACCAATGCACATATGTGCTCACTCAAAAATGCTAAAAAAGGAGGTTCAAGAATCATCAAGCCACCATCACATGCATCATTAACAAGCTTCATATTTAGCATGCAATGGCATTAGCACAAACTCCACCTAGGCCGAATCTTAACTCATCCTCATGCCTCATCGCCACAACATCAAACATCAACCAAGAATGATGCATCCATGGCCGAGTGTCATTTCCATCACATAGCAAGATTTAGACCATGGGCTAGGTAGAACTCAAGCTAACAACTAAAACATGCATGCATCTCATGGAACATCATCAAACATACCTTAGCCTAGCTACATGCATGGCCGAACCTCTTCAACCTTTCTTCTTCCTTCCTCCTTAAAATTTTTGGCCAAGGATGAACCAAAGGATGAGCATTTTTTTTCTTTGTTTTTTTCTTTCTAGTTTCGGCTAAATGAAGATGAGAAAGGATGAACAAAAATTTTCTCCTTTCTTTTCTTTAGCTCACGGCAATGGGGGGGAAAACAACTACACACATTTTTTTTTGTATTCATCATACTCCTTTTCATTATTTTATGCCCATGCCCCTTATTTTATTTTTTTCCTACATACCTCACTAGGCCAACATGTTCCCAACATGTTTCCACCCATAGCATGGCCAACCACTAGCTCAAATTTTGGGTAATTTGACATGCAAACCCATCATTTTCACAACATGCATTAATAGACCATTTTAAATTAGCCTATCATATTTTCACCATGTCTCATATCAATCCCTATTTAATAATTTCTCATGCAATTGGCAAAATTGGAGAATGAAACTTCCACATACTCATGTACACACATAATAAGCATAGAATATGGAAATCAATTATTTTTATGACTCGGTTTTGTGGTCCCGAAACCACTTCCCGACTAGGGTCAATTTTGGGCTGTCACTGGTTCTATGAGATTATGTGTTGATTATCGGCAGTTAAACAAGGTGACAATCAAAAACAAGTATCCATTGCCGAGAATTGATGATTTGTTTGATCAGCTAAAAGGAGCGACATGGTTTTCAAAGATTGACTTGAGATCTGGGTATTATCAGCTGCGAGTGAAAGAGTCAGATGTGCCTAAAACTGCTTTTAGAACAAGGTATGGTCATTATGAATTTTTAGTTATGCCATTCGGGTTGACAAATGCTCCTGCTGTGTTTATGGACTTAATGAAATGCATATTTCGGCCATACTTGGACAGATTTGTTGTGGTGTTTATAGATGATATTTTAATTTATTCAAAAGATGAGACAGAGCATGCTGAGCATTTGAGAATAGTTTTGCAAACTTTAAGAGATAAGCAATTGTATGCTAAGTTTAGTAAAAGTAAATTTTGGCTCCGGGAAGTTGGATTTTTGGGTCATATTGTTTCAGGTGATGGTATACGGGTTGATCCTAGTAAAATTTTAGCCATTGTTGATTGGAAACCACCGAAAAATGTAACTGAAGTTAGGAGTTTCTTGGGGCTAGCTGGGTATTATCGGCGGTTCGTAAATGAATTTTCTATAATTGCTGCTCCTATGACTAGACTACTCCGAAAGGATGTTCAATTTGAATGGACGGAAGAATGTCAACAGAGTTTCAAAGAATTGAAAAAGTTATTAACTGAAGCACCACTGTTGATACAACCCGAATCAGGTAAAGAATTTGTGGTGTATAGTAATGCTTCTCTAAATGGTTTGGGGTGTGTCCTCATGCAAGAAGGAAAAGTGGTGGCTTATGCTTCGAGGCAGTTAAAACCTCATGAGAGGAATTATCCTACTCACGATTTGGAATTGGCTGCAGTGGTGTTTGCTTTGAGGATTTGGCGACATTATTTGTATGGTGTAATGTGCCGAGTATATACCGATCACAAAAGACTTAAATACTTTGCTTTGAGGATTTGGCGACATTATTTGTATGGTGAAAAGTGCCGAGTATATACCGATCACAAAAGTCTTAAATACTTGATGTCACAAAAAGACTTGAATTTGAGACAGCGAAGATGGTTAGAGTTATTGAAAGATTACGAGCTTGTTATTGATTATCATCCAGGAAAAGCGAATGTGGTTGCCGATGCTTTAAGCAGAAAGTTGTTGTTTGCTTTGAGAGTTATGAACGGTCAGTTGAAAATTTCAGATGACGGTTCAATTCTAGCAGAGTTAAGAGCAAGACCGATGTTTTTACAAGAGATTTCTGAAGCTCAAAAAAATGATCAAGATTTGCTAGCCAAAAGAAAACAGTGTGAAGCTGATACGGGATCAGATTTTAGAATCGGTTCTGATGGTTGTTTGATGTTTAAAAATCGAATTTGTGTACCGAAAAATGATGAGTTGATTCAAAATATTTTGCATGAAGCACATAATAGTTGTTTGGCGGTTCATCCGGGCAGTACGAAGATGTATAATGACTTAAAGAAAATGTACTAGTGGAGTGGAATGAAAAGAGATATTTCCGAGTTTGTATCAAAGTGCTTAGTTTGTCAACAAGTGAAAGCTGAACACCAGGTACTTTCAGGATTACTTCAGCCTATTATGGTTCCTGAATGGAAATGGGATAGGATTACTATGGATTTTATATCAGGGTTGCCGTTAACTCCAGGGAAGAAAAATGCCATCTAGGCAATAGTTGACAGACTGACTAAATAGGCTCAATTTATTCCGGTACGTACAGATTATTCTCTTAATAAGTTGGCTGAATTGTATATCCGAGAGATTGTTAGACTTCATGGGATACCTTTGTCAATCATTTCGGATAGAGATCTGAGGTTTACCTCACGGTTTTGGAAAAAGTTGCAAGAGGCATTAGGTACAAAGTTAAATTTCAGCACTGCCTTTCATCCACAAACTGATGGACAATCAGAGAGAGTAATTCAGATTCTTGAAGACATGCTCAGATGTTGCGTATTGGAATTTTAAGATAGCTGGGAAAGGTACTTACCATTGGTAGAATTTGCTTATAATAATAGTTATCATACGAGTTTGAAGATGGCACCTTATGAAGCATTATATGGTCGTAAATGTCGGACGCCATTGTATTGGACTGAACTCAAGGAAAATCAGATTTATGGAGTTGATTTAATAAAAGAAACCGAAGAAAAGGTGAAAGTGATTCGAGATTGTTTGAAAGCTGCTTCAGATAGACAGAAATCTTATGCGGATTTGAAACGAAAAGAAATGGAGTTTCAAGTTGGTGATAAGGTATTTTTGAAAGTGTCTCCATGGAAGAAAGTCCTTAGATTTGGACGAAAGGGCAAGTTAAGTCCGCGTTTTATTAGACCGTATGAAATAATTGAAAAAGTTAGACCGGTAGCATATCGGCTAGCGTTACCACCCGAATTAGAGAAGATTCATGATGTGTTTCACGTATCTATGTTACGCCGGTATCGTTCGGATCCTTCACATATAATTTCACCGACAGAAACTGAACTGCGACCGGATATGACTTATGAAGAAGAACCGATTAAGATTCTAGCTCAAGAAGTCTAACAACTAAGAAATAAAAGTGTTGCACTTGTGAAAGTGTTGTGGCAAAAGCATGGGGTAGAAGAGATTACATGGGAACCTGAAGAAACTATGAGAAACCAATATCCACACCTGTTTACCGGTAAGATTTTCGAGGACGAAAATCCTTAAAAGGGGGGAGAGTTGTAATATCCTGAATTAGGGCTTAATCAGAATAGTGGTTTTGTGACCACAAATCCGAGATAGAAATAATTATTTTATAATTATTTTGATGATTATGATTTCATTGCATGATTGTGTGAAAATTTCGTGATGAAATTCTATGCCTAAAGTGCTTAAATTGAAAGTAGGGACTAAATCGAATAAGTTGCAAAACTTGCATTCTAGAAGTTTTTAGTATGAAATTGTTTTGGAATATTAATGAGGAGGTCTTAAATAGAAATTTGACCAATTTTAAGTTCATGGACAAAATTAGGACATGGAAGGAATTTTTGGAAAGTTTAGTAGTAAGGGTATTTTGGTCATTTAGTTATTAAAATGAATTAAAAACAAAATTAAAAGCCAATTTTTGTCCATCTTCTTCATTAGGCCGAAATTTCAAGGGTTCTCCATAGCTAGGGTTTGTTTCAAGCTTCCAAGCTCCATAGTAAGTGATCCCAAGCCTCGTTTTTAATGTTCTTTACGTTTTTGGAATCCCGGTAGCTCGATTAAGCTTATGTTAGCAATAATTCAACCTAGGGTTTATATTTGGAAAAATACTCATAGGTGAAATTTGTGTATTTTGATGTTTTATGATGGAATATGAGGTTTTAAATTATGTTAGACAACTTGTGCTACTCGGTTTTGAGTGAAAACGAGTAAAAGGGCTTAATCGGCAAAAATACCTGATAGTCACAAGTATATGTTAGAGAGAGAATTTGATGTTGCCATAGAAGGGAAAAGTGATCAGCATGTTATAAAACATAAGAATAAGGAATAAATTTTAATTCCCGAGCCTAGGGGCAAAAGTGTAATTATGCAAAAGTTTAGGGGCAAAAGTGTAATTTTTCCAAAGTTCGTATTAAATGCTGTTTTGATGAATGTATGTATTAAATAAGATTAATTTGGCATCATAGATCAAGAGAAACGAGATTCAAGTCGCGATCGAGGAAAAGAAAAGATTGTGGACTAAATTGCAAAATCTTTATATTTTGGTACCAAGGTAAGTTCATGTGTAAATAATGTAGCATAATTGTTATTTTTAAGTTATTTATGTTAATTATATGATATGCTGATTTTTTTTATCGTGAAATATTATGCTTTGTGGTTAATGTTGAGTAATATGCAAATTATGTTTACTACTTGATAAATATGAATTGCTACCGAGTATCGGTTCCGATATTCCATGGAAGACGGCAATGTGAGATCGAGGAAAAAAGCCCGTTTGAACCTTAGGAATAGATTAGGATACAAGTGACATGTCACTAGGATGGTTGAGCATCTGAACTCGTTGAGTTGAGTCCGAGTTCACCTATGGATGCGAATGTCCGAACTCGTTGAGTTGAGTCCGAGTTCGTAAGATGTAACTAGGCATCCGAACTCGTTGAGTTGAGTCCGAGTTCACTTATGGATGCGAACGCCCGAGCTCGTTGAGTTGAGTCCGAGTTCACTTAGGGGCGGGTTACATGATTTCTTGATTACATATGAGGCACTTATGTGCAAATTATCCGTGTATCCGAGTTGTATTCCGATGTGTTCAACGGGTGAAATTTGTAGTGAAATAGAAGAGCACTTAAGATGCAAGTGACGTTTTGGTAAGTGTTGTGAAATGGACACTTTGGACAGGTATGTTCTTAACCCTCGGGTTGAAAATAGATACAACAACGATAAGGTGGTAAGATGATGAATGATGTTTAGAAATATGACATATGTTTTGGTGATACCATGCTAAAGTTGTTTGGTATATTTGTATTGTTATGTTACTTGTTATTTACATATGAACTTACTAAGCATTTATGCTTACTCCCTCCTCTTTATTTACTGTAGTTTTGAACAAGCTAGCTCGGGAATCGGGACGGGTCGAAGGTTCGATCACACTATCCAAAGGACTTTTATCTTGGTAAATGGCTTGTACAACTACTTAAGTATGGCATGTATAGCAATATACCTATTTTGTGTAAATAATTTATGATATGGCCATGTTTAGTTGAGAAAATGTTTGATATTGATAAGTCATGGTGATGGCTAATTTAGATCATGTTTGATATTATGGAAGTTTAATAGGTTATCTAGTTCATAAAAATTCATGGAAAGATGAAACTTGCCTTAAAACAGAATATTGCTGCAGCAATGACATGAATTTGAAAAATCACTAAAAATAGTATAAATGGAACTAAATAATGAGTAAGTTATGAAATTTAAGCTTAATGAGTCTATTTTCATGCGGACTGAACAAAACAGGCATATAAATTATATTTTATGAGATATTTAAACTTTTGTGAAACAGGGCCAGAGTGATTTCTGGATCCCCTGTTCTGACTTTAAAAATTCGTAATAAATTTTAAAAAAATAATTAGAAGTTTTTCTTTATATGTACAGATTCCTTATTGAATCTAGTTTTAAGAAAAACAAACCTCATAGTCATTGAAATTCTTTATAGAGAGATATCTGATTCGTAATATATAGATGTCAGAGCAGTCAAACCCTGAAACAGGGGAGACTTTAACTAATAAACTGTACTAATTGGCCCAACCAAAAATTATATAAAAAAATTAGTAAATAGATATATGAGTTTAGATTTAGGGAAAATTTACGGATCTTGATTTCGAGTTTCATAACTCGAGATATGATTTTTCTTGTAACTGTGACGCGAGTAGCTAGAAAGCTGTGAATGTAGAAACAAATGATTTAAAGTTCTTAAAATGATAAATTATGTTCGGTAACCCCTCAAGCTCGACTCCGGTGATGGTTTTGGGCGTGGGGGCGTTACAATAAGACATTCTCTTTAGTAGCCATACTCAAGTCTATCCACATACTCTTATTCATTATCACTGCTTTCGATTACGAGATCTGATAAATGGATGTGAAGATAACATTTTTGAATGACTATCTTGATGAGACCATTTACATGGCTCAACCCACTAGCTATGTTGTCAAAGGAAAGAAGTAGGCATCGTGTTCATGGAATAAAAGATTTGATCAAATGATCAAGACTTTTTGGGTTTAAGCAAAATGTTGATGAACCTTGTGTTTATAAGTGTATAAAGAACAAAAAGGTGGTCTTCCTCGTTCTGTATATTGATGATATTTGACTTATCATAAACGATGTAGAAGAATTGTCATTGGTTAAACTGTGGTTATCTCAACAGTTTAGCATGAAGGACTTGGGTGAAGGTAGTTATATTCTTAAACTTTGAATCATTAGGGATCGAAAGAATAAAATGATAGCTCTATCACAAGCTTCATACATCGATAAGTACTAAAACGGTTTACAATGACCGATGCAAAGCCAGCTGCTTAACTGACTACATCAGGATTTCATCTTTCTTTGGATGATTGTCCTAAGACAGCGGAAGAAACAGAGTATATGGTAAGGTTCCATATCTTTCGATAGTTGGAAGCCTTATGTATGTTATGCTTTGCACACATCCATATATTTATTTAGTCAAAGGAATTGTAGATGTGGTGAAAGTAGCTTCTAAAGATAACCTTAAGGATCCATTATCTAATACTCTTGTAACTAGGAGTTTTAACAAATATGTCGAGGATATGAGAATGCAAAACATGACACATTTACTTCACTAGAGTAAATGAAAGATTGTTGGGAAATGTGCCTGTATTGTAGTAAGCATGTAATTATTTTTCCATGTATTTGAACAATGAATAAATAAATAAAGTTAATTTCACATTTCACTGTCATATCTTTTGTGTCTCTATCTTTTATATTTTGCATACATAGCAAAATTGTGACAAGCAAATACTAGCTCATTAATTGTTTAAGTTCAAACTGATGATAAGTGGCACTATAAGAACGTTTACATTGCGAGAAAGACAACTTACTTCCTTGATTACTCCTATGTTGCTCATATAAATACCAATATACCTTACCATCCATTATTCACTCCAATTCTTGTTGGGCTGAATATCTAAGCATATCGTATTCTCCATCATAACTTTATTGGTTTGTTAAGGCTCTGTTCACCCAACTTGATGTTTCGTTAATGTACCCATCATCATTGTATTGTGAATACATCTCATATGAGCCACAATGACGTTCAAATGAATATCCAAACATCCCTAAATGTCGCTCAAGTATTTTCCTAGGTACCTTATCCATGATTGCATCCAACTCTTACTGACTTTTACAATTTGGTTCAAGGTGGTTGACAACAATATAATGGTCTTCACAATAGGAGTTGAGAATATAATGCACGACCTTTTCCAATGGGGTCATTGCTTCGTTTCTTCATTGGAGAAGCTCTATCATGAACAATCTTTGGTTCTATATAATTCCCCATGGATCATATACTCGCTCTTCGTATTCTTTATTATCGTATTATGTAGACATCTCGCGTTCTTCGTCCCAACTGCTATCATCATCAAATTCATCATCAACTGCATCCATAATTAAATCAAATAGTTAATAAGGTATTCCAAAAAATTAAATAAATAAAAATAACAAAATAATAAAAATAAAAATAATTAAAAGTTGACACGCTATCTGATGCGTCGTGAACCAACTAAAAATCTGACTAAAGCAAATGCACCTATCAATTAATAGTATAGCTACGGTGAGCAAAGATATCGTTCCCACGAAAACTAAAAGTACTAGTAATTATTGTCTTTCTATTATTTAACCGGTAAATTCGAATGATTAATTAAAACTAAAATTAACTAAATTAATTAACTAACGAACACGATAAAAAACAAAACAAGAAAATAACTTATTAATAACAAAGAAGAAAAACAATACCCGTGAAAGAATTCACTTAGATTTCACCTGTCATTATCAATCTAAATTACACAATTTCTTTACTTAGTATATTGATCCGTAGAAATCCCTAAATTATGCTAATATCTCATTCGAGAGTAAGAACAACTGATTCTAGGTTGATTAATTGAAATTTCTTTCTAATTAAAACCCCTATCATCACATTAATTTGATCTATGGATTCCCCTATCATATTTGACTCTAATCCGGTAGATTTATGTCGTCTTATTTTTAGGATTGCATGTAACTCCACTCAATTATGCTAGATCTACTCTTAAATAGGGTATATTCCTCCTTTAATTTATGCACATCAAACATGGATAAATAATCTAGAAATATCAAACCAAGAATTAATCACATATAATTAAGAACAAGATCTAAGAATTTATTACTTAAAATATAAATCAAACGACAAAATTCATCATAGGGTTCATCTCCCTAGGTATTTAGAAAATTAATTCATGCTTGCAAATAAAAACATCCAAGAGACAGTATAACTGAAAGAAACAAAGAAACTCATGATAATCTCTTAAGAAATCAAATGGGAATCTTCAATCTTGATGGAAATCTACTTCAGAATAAGCTTCAATTGTGTTTTTCAAGTTATTTTCTTAAATATTCTATGATGACTCACTTATATCTTTTTATTTTTGTCATATTAATGCCTAAAAAACCTAAAAATCATATTTTTGCAAAGTTTGGTGAGCAATACCGTATAAACAACATGACCGTGTGGTAGCCCGTATGGCTCATACGGCTGTGTAAAAGGGGTCAGCCCATGTGGTTCTTATAACTCACTCTGATTTTTCGATTTTTGCTCATTTTTACTCCTTTTGCTCCCAAATGCTCTCTTAAGTATAAAAACATGAATTTAAAGGATTAGAAGCATAAAATTCAACATTAACATAAAAAAAATCACCTAAAACGCATTGAGAATTAGATTAAAACATAATACTTTTAGCACTTATCAAATATCCCCACAGGCGTTTGTTTGTCCTCAAGCAAAATCTTCAACTCACATTCAAGTTAACTTCCCTCAATTTAATTTTTCATCGATAATGTCTTAGTATTTTAGTATGTTATAATGATTTTGAACTATTTGAATAAATGCAATGTGGGTTGTTATGTGGGGCTAGACTTTTAGACTGTTAATAAAGATTCTGAACATTGATTTGTGATTTTAGGGTGCTTGAGAATATTATTGATGATGCATGTTATGTTTAATCAAAGTTCAAGTGTTAAAAAGGCATGGAATATGGTTAAAAAGTGTTAAAAAGGCTAATTTTGGAAATTTTGGCATGTCTAAAATGACCAAATGAATTAATTCAAACATGTAGGAGCCTTAGAAAATCATGATATGCTGATTTGGTAGGTAGTGTGAAGGATTGCAAGTTAAAGCTTGTATGCTAGCATGAGTTGAGGATTTGAAATGCTAAATTATGCTATTGTGCATTATGGTATGTTTAAGCATGTTCTAAATGGTGTTTGTAAGAAATATGACTTTTTAGAAATGAGAAATAGGCCAAAATGCACGAAATGGTATGTTTGGGAGTGACCAAAGTTAGAAATTACAGGTTACTGGGCTATTTCTACAGAAATTGTAGGCGACGTCGCGACGACATTCGAATGTTATTGCGACAAGGGATTGGCATCAAGATGCCCTAAGTTGCATCGTCGAGACGAGGGGCCTCCTTAAGATCACATTGCGACGTAGTGATCGCGTCGTCACAACGTGACACTATTCGTTCATGGTTTGTTTTTTACATTACAATTTAGTCCTAAGTTTCAAGTAATGCAATTGGATTCCAAAAAGGTTATAAAATGTATTGAAAACATACATACCTAAGATTTAGATGTATAATTTCATAAATTCAAAGATAATTTTGTAATATAGTTATTTCCAATATTTTTTCACTCTTTCAATTTGGTCCCTAAAACACTTGTTTTTAAAATTAACGGAGAATTGTCAATTGGATTTAATTGATTCTTTCAACAATGTTTCTAAAAAGATTCTAGAACTAAAATGTATTTCTAAGATTGTTGTTATATGTGTGTTCAAATACTAGATGTGAAATAATGATTTTGCCCTCACTACAATTTGAATGATTTATGTTAGTTAAAGCATGTAACTAAGTTTGTTTGTTTATTCATGATTATGTATGACCTAATTGCATGTTTATGACTTCCGTTATCGATCAGATAAGTAGGAAAAAATTATTTATGCGTGTAAATATTGTGATGTGTTTTGAGTCACCTCAGTGACTAATGTGACGTTTTAGATTCAGGTTAGATTGTCCCACCGGATTTGGGGCGCCACAATCTCTCGAAAAAAATCAAAGCAATTTAATCTCTGTCAATTTAGAAAGTGAGCAATTAAAGATAATTAATCATGACGTTAATTTTTTCCATCAATTGTACATGATTTTAAATGGTGTAATAACAAAATTAACCATCAACGTTTATACATTTCATCAATTTGGTCCTAATTTAACAATTTTATCCCGCAACATTTGTATAAATCTGTGAATGTTGAGGCTAAATTTATTGTATTTTTAGAATTAAGTTCAAAATTCTAAATTTGTTATTATACGAAACAAATTTATGTACAATTGATGGAAGACATTTTCGACGTGATTAATTGTCCATACTTGCTCATTTCTGAAACTGACAAGGATTAAATTACTCCAAAATTTTTTGAGAGGGACTAATTTGATTAATTTTAAAATTGAGAGGGACTAGAAAAGTCTTTTTACCTAAAACAGGAAGGAACTATTTTACTCTCATCTAACATACAAAAATCAGTTTATCTTTTTTTAATAAATGGTCTAAAAATATAAATTAAGATATAAATATAAGGCTTGATTTTGTGGTATTCTTTTACCGAAAGAGAGTCATTTGGAATTTTTGGGAAGAAGAAAGAAATGAGAAGAAGGACAAAAAGAAAAAAAGAAAAAAAGAAAAAGAAAAAAGAAGGAAATAATGTAATAAGGAAAGGAAAATGAAAGAATTTTAAGAACTTTTTAATTGCATATGACATGTGAAGTTATAATTGATTCGAAATTTTTTTTCACGCATGTTAACTTTTTGAAGTTAATTGAGTAACCTAATATAATTTAGGTAAAAATGTATAATTTATATTTCAAGTCGTGGACTAAACCAAAATGGAAAGATATCCACTCATTCAAAAGAATTGAAAGGGTAGTTCTAGTAATTTCATAAATTCCAGGCCCAATGTGGAGTCCAATTTGAAATTAATTTCATTTCAGCCCTCCCATTCTCAAACTTACAACATAAACCCCTAGAATACCGAAGAAATACTTGCGAACAAAACCAGAACATTCTCCCTCACTCTCACGCTTTGCTCATTTCTTCCCCTAAAACCAGCAAGCAAAACCCTAGCAACAATGGCAGCCATGCTGGTAACTTTACACTCCTTCTCCCTCATTTCATACGTGCTTTTTGTTAGTATCTTGCATCTTCTTCTTTTTTTTTTTTGTGAACTGCTACTAATCTGTTTCTCTTTTTGTTTTCCCCTGTTCTCAGCAACCGCAAATCATTCTTTTAAAAGAAGGGACCGATACGTCCCAGGGCAAGGCGCAGCTAGTGAGCAACATAAACTCTTGCACCGCCGTCGCTGACGTGGTTAGAACAACCTTGGGTCCCAGGGGTATGGACAAGCTCATTCACGACGACAAGGGGAACGTCACCATTTCCAACGACGGGGCTACCATCATGAAGCTTCTCGATATTTTCCATCCCGCCGCAAAGATCCTCGTCGATATCGCCAAGTCTCAGGACTCCGAGGTCACCTTCTCCCTCCTTTCTATTTCTGGTTCCGGAACTTTTCTCAAATTTCAGTTAAAGTATGGTTTAATAGTTCCACGTTTTCCATTACCGAACAAAGATTTTAATTTTTTAGTCTGTTCGACGTAACTAATCTCGTAAATGAAATTGACGTTATCAAGATCCAGTATTTATTCATTGCATTTAGATGATTTAGAGAGCTTCTTTTTGGTGTGAGGTTTGCAGGTTGGTGATGGAACTACAACTGTTGTACTACTAGCAGGAGAGTTTTTAAAAGAGGCTAAGCCTTTTGTTGAGGATGGAGTCCACCCTCAAAATCTAATTCGGAGCTATCGAACTGCTTGCTATTTGGTGAGTTTGTGTGTTTTCCCCCTCCTATCATGGTTTAGATGTTGCTATGATCTTTATGCTTCTATTTTATGCTGCATGTTGTATTCAATGGACAGGCTATTGAGAAGATCAAAGAACTAGCTGTTAGCATAGAGGGCAAAAGTCTAGAAGAGAAGAAAAGCTTATTAGCTAAATGTGCTGCAACAACTCTCTCTTCAAAACTCATTGGCGGGGAAAAGGATTTCTTTGCATCAATGGTTGTGGATGCTGTTATCGCTATTGGCAATGATGATAGGTTGAATATGATTGGAATTAAGAAGGTAGACTCCTATTTTTGATGCCCCATTTTCAACCTTTTTAACCTATTCCTTTTTCTGATATTTGTACTGGATCTTCCAGAGAGTTCCCTATCCCATAAGTTAGACTATTGTTTTTTATGTTTAGTTTTCAACCTTTTTAGCCTTTTCCCCCCTTTTCTGATATTTATGCTTTCATCTTTGAGGAAGGATCATATATTTTCTGATATCTGCAAAATGATACACTTTCAATCCAGTGCATGTTATATTGAACTATGTTACTGTTCTAGCTGAGTGTAGCACTAGACTGTTCTTTACACGTAGATTCTCATCCATTGATTTTTTACTATCATGTTAATCTAAGTTTTGCAGTGGTATCTTTAGGAAATGAGGCGGCATCAATTTTAGCCTATTCTTTTGGAGAACCTTGTATAAGGTCCAAAATCCGGGGAAGTTAACTTTTGGAGAAAAAAAAGTTAAAATTTGTGATAGCTTTTAGAACTGCACATTGGAAGGTAGCCTTCATATCAAAGGATAAGAAGGCTAGCTTGTAAAAATCCATATTACAATTAGGACACCATTTTATTTTAATGGGTTAATGTAACTTTTAGTCTGTGAACCTGGCAATTGGGTCCACTTTGGTACTGAACTTGGCAACTAGGTCCATTTTGGTCCTTGCACTTGGCAAATGTAAAAGTTTGATGATCATAGTGCCACATCATCAAACTTTTACATTTGCCAAGAGCAAGTACCAAAGTGGACCAAAAAAGATTGTACTAGTACCAAAGTGGACTTAATTACCAAGTTCAGGAACTAGAAGTTATATTAATCTATTTTGATTATGGCTAAAGTTATTGGGCTAGCTGATTCCCTATTTGTTTCAATTTTGGAAGTTAATTTTGGGTATTCAATAATACTATAGTATATTCATAGGTGGGGCCAGCAGCAGAGTATCTGGTCCATGAATTTATTTAGCTAATGTCAAATTATGAATCCAATGTGGGGGGTAAGAGTCTGGCATTGCCTCTAAAATGAAATTCCTTCGGACAATGATGCTAATAAAATTCCTGTCTAAATTTTTCTGTTTGCTTCTTGCATTAAATATAGTTGTGTTGAATAACAAATTGAGTAGTGTTTTTGTTCTTTTTACAGGTTCCAGGTGGCAATATGCGGGACTCCTTTTTGGTCAATGGTGTTGCCTTTAAAAAGACATTTTCATATGCGGGTTTTGAGCAGCAACCAAAAAAGTTTCTGAATCCCAAGATACTTCTGTTGAACATTGAGTTGGAACTGAAATCTGAGAAGGAAAATGCTGAGATAAGGTAGGGAATATTTCTGTCTTTGATTTGAATTACTTTGTTAATAAGTGGCGATTGACTCTACCTTGTTTTATATGCTACAGACTTTCGGATCCATCACAATATCAATCAATTGTTGATGCAGAATGGAATATCATTTATGACAAGTTGGATAAATGTGTGAAAAGTGGTGCCAAAGTTGTTCTTTCACGGTTGGCTATTGGGGATCTGGCAACACAGGTCTGAGATTTTGCCTTAAATGTAAATGTTACATTTTTCTTTCTGTCTGTCTCTTTTACTATTGATAACTAACTTATCTGTACTTCTATGGTTAATTCGTGACTAGCTTGAGTTAATATATGGTTATGGTTGTCAAATCCCCCCCCCCAAAAAAAAAAAAACAAAAGAGACTGAGACAAATGCCCGTTTTTCTCTTCTTACTTCATTACTTTTATGAGTGTTTGTGGTGGGTTTGTCAAGAAAATGTCTATGTTGATATTTGATACTTTATAATTCGTATATGACC
Source organism: Gossypium hirsutum (assembly GCF_007990345.1). Taxonomy (NCBI): domain Eukaryota; kingdom Viridiplantae; phylum Streptophyta; class Magnoliopsida; order Malvales; family Malvaceae; genus Gossypium; species Gossypium hirsutum. Next base: position 83,612,159 of record NC_053434.1, on the reverse strand, counting down.
ACTTAGTTACTTCTGCTATGTTATTTCATTGATAGTTTTGCCGAGAAAGTGATGCATTTAGTAAATCATGTTTTGTTGCTCTCTCTCTCTCTCTCTCTCTCATATGTATACATACATACACCTATATATATATATCAAGTTTTATTGATATGAATCTCTGTGTGTTGACAGTATTTTGCAGATAGAGATATTTTCTGTGCTGGTCGTGTAGCTGAGGAAGACCTTCAGCGGGTTGCTGCTGCAACTGGTGGAACTGTACAGACATCAGTTAACAACATAATTGATGAGGTTGCTATGCACTTTATATTTGTTTTTGTTTGGAATGCAGCCATCCTTTTCAGTTTCCTGCTCACTGTCAAAAACTGTTCAATTTCCTTCTTTTGAACTTCTTGAATTTAAATCTCTTTGTTTTGAAGGTTCTAGGGACATGTGAAGTTTTTGAGGAAAAGCAAGTTGGAAATGAGAGGTTTAATATATTCAGCGGTTGCCCATCAGGACGGACAGCCACTATAGTTCTTCGTGGTGGAGCTGATCAGGTTTTCCATATCTTGATGAGTTCTTTTTCTTAACGTTTATCACTTCTCATTCTGATGCTAGAGACTGAATTATTTTCAGTTCATTGAAGAAGCTGAGAGGAGCTTGCATGATGCAATTATGATTGTTAGAAGAGCTCTGAAGAACTCTACAGTAGTTGCTGGAGGTGGTGCAATAGATGTATGTATTTATAACAACTACCGAAACTTGTAATCATTTTTAAGATAATTTTGGATCTTGATATTTAAAACTTGCCTTTGGTGGAAGATGGAGATAAGTCGATACTTGAGGCAGCATGCACGCACAATAGCTGGGAAGTCGCAACTTTTTATTAATTCTTATGCAAAAGCTCTTGAGGTATGTTCTATTACCTCCCACCCAATGGTTAAATTAATGGGAGTTCCCTATACAGGTTTTTTGTTAGGTGAAATAGAAATTGAATTTAATCTGATTTCAATGTGGTCTTAATGTAATTTACTATGATTGGAGATGAAATTATGTTTTTCTTGGAGGAAATTTATTTAAGTTATTCAAAATTTGTATGAAAAGGTATATGTACCTGGACATGCATTCGCATATGTCAACATGCTTAAATACTGCTTTCAGCTAATGTATGCTTCTTAATTTTGCTGAACCTTGTCAGTTAGATAAACAACTTTAATCCTTTCATGTCTAAACAAGAGCCTGTTGGGTGAACAACTACTGGAGAAACATGTTTTTAATGTGTTTGGGCAGATTTTGAAATTTTGCCCTTGTTATTATATAAAATTTTCTTGCATATGCATTCATTATATCTTGCAGCCATAGCATAATACCTTGTAATACATGAACACAACATATATATTTTCCTTGAAGACAATTGTTTTAGGAAGGCCTCATATATAACTTTGCCTTGAAATGCTCTATCAAAATGAACCCTTTGCATTTATCTTTTCATCTGCAGATATATGACATCTTTATGCTGTATCCTTCAATCTGCAGGTTATCCCACGGCAACTGTGCGACAATGCTGGATTTGATGCTACTGATGTGCTGAACAAATTAAGGCAGAAGCATGTGCTTCCATCTGGTTAACCTTCGTTTACTAAGTTTTCTTTTTTATTAACTTTCTAAATCATTTTCTACCCATTTTATCAATGAGAGATTCTCTTTTAACTGTTTGAGTTTCTGGGCAGGCGAGGGTGCTTCTTACGGAGTGGACATCAACACTGGTGGAATAGCAGACTCATTTGCAAACTTTGTCTGGGAGCCATCAGTTGTAAAGGTGGCTTGACTGATTAACAACTGATATTTTCTTATGGAATGGTATACCTTTTAATTTGCTAATATCTATTTCAACAATTTTTGCATTTTGTATAAAAAATGTGCCCACAGAGCAATGCCATCAATGCTGCTACAGAGGCTGCTTGTCTTATTCTAAGTGTGGATGAGACTGTAAAGAATCCCAAGGTAATACCATGTTCCCTGTCTCGGAAACCGTATGCATGCTTTTTATGTTTTGTTGTTTATCTGCTTCTTTTTATGTGATCCATTTAATTATATATTGCTCAAGCATTTGGTCTTGTGGACCAAATGCTTCAAAAATTTCTGAATTTGTTCCTGAATTGAGTTTTGTTGGTCAAATTATCAATGGGTTATTGGACCTAACTTTCAGCTCAAATTGTGATAATAAGACCTTTTTCATGGTTAATGAATGTTTCTGGGGAAGGGTGTATTCTTTAAAAGCGATAAAGGCCCTGATTCTTGCTCAAAAATCAAAATATGTTAGAAAATTAATAAATTTTTGTATGAAATTTTGTGGCATTTGGAATTTTTCTAAATCCCAAACCCTTATTAAATCAAGCCTCATAATTTAGGAAGACCATTTTCATTCCTGAATCACTTGATAAGATAAAATGAGGTTGTAAATCCTTAGTCCGTGAGCCTGATTGAATTAGTTCAATTATCATGCTCAAACGTTGAGCTTAACACTGAACTTAGCTTGAGTTCGATTTCCAAACTTAAAACTTGAGAAAATGCTAATTACTAGAATATTTAATTTATGCATGTGTTTAATATCTGAAGTAATTAAAAATTCCAGAGGTTCTAGGCTTGCAAGCCTCTTGAGTGAGTATACTGGAGCTTGAGGCTAACAGTGAACAAGTGGTACTTGAAGAATTCATAGAGCTTAGCTCAAGTAGCTTATGCGTAATTGGTTTCGTTATACCTTAATAGAGGCAATGAGAAATTTCTTTATGATAAGTAGATTAAAGTGCAGTTTAAGTTTTGGTCCCAAACTCAAAAGTCTGGTTCTTTTCTACATTAGAAATCTCATTTTATGTGTCTTTTCCTTTTGCTCTTGCAAAATTGTCCATCATGAGTATCAAGTCTTAATATTACTAAAATTATGGAGCTTGAAGTGTCAACTGACCTCAAAAGAGGAAAAATAAAGAAAAGTGGTAATAGTTACTGAGATTGAGTTTTCAATCACTGACAATGATTCCCCTTGGTTTAAAATCTCTAACCTCATTATTATTATAGGTCTCTTGAAAGTTGATGCTCACCTTCATAAATATTCCCTTAGGATGGTTGCAAGCTGCTGGAACCAACCAAAGCCATGTTTGAACTAGTGAAACATGAAAGGGATATTTGACATAAATATGTCTGTTCCTCATGAAATATCCAACTTTTGGTTAGATAGATTGCACTCTCATGCTCAAATAGTGGAATCCTACCACAAAAACTAACCTTTAATCGCAATGCTTCTTTCTTCAATTACTGCCATGAACTCTGCCTCAAATCATAGGCAAGAAGATAACCTATAAAGATCACTTATCCAAGTCCCCAGTGTAGTTTAGAGTTCTCAAAACCCACGATACTATTAATGCAATCTCTGATCGTGTTCCTGAGGATAACTATAAATGCCTCTCAAGTATTTAGGGATCCATTTCATACCTATGTCCTTCTGTAGGATAGACCAAATCTGGAGTTCAGTGATTGAAATTTCTACTCAATGATCATTTTCTTCTTGTTCCCCTTTGTCCTCATTTCATGTGTTTGCTGTCATTTGCTTTATCGTGCATTAGGGCTTATTAATTTCTGAGAGAGATTTGAGATAGGTTTAGAGGAATCTCATTTGTTGTCAGAGTTTTGAGGGATTGAGACTCAAAACTCATGGGATTTGGGGAATAGTGATTGGGTGTTTCAAGTTAAGTGAGTTCTGATGATCATAATTTGGTATAATCATCATTAGTACTTATCGTTATAGTAGAAACAACACATTTTTAATTTGAATATTATATTGAATCATGGGAATCCATACAGTGCCATTGATTCAAATAACAAATATGTCAATGCTTTATATATCAACATCTATAGAATAGCCATACTTTCCTCCGCTCAGCCACTCCCACCTGCTCCTGGAAAAAAGTAATATAAGCGAGAATGTTTTTATCATTTTTGTTTAGCTTATTGTCTTTACATTATATGTATGTACGAGTATAAATGATACATATTCCTTTCAGTTATATTTTCAATTTAAAATGATTTTTGTGAAAATGGGCAGAAAATGGCAATGTAACTATTTTCTTTCTTATTTCCTGCTCTACCGCTTGTTCCTAAACAAAGAACAAAGGCTTAATTTTATTAATATGATGCATTGTGACCTACATTATGTCCATTTTAGCCGAACTACTTGTTAGAATTAATGTGTGGCAAAAGCATCTCCACTGCCGTACGGCTCTTTCACTGATGTCGTATGCTGTAATGTTACAGTCGGAGAGTGCACAGGGAGAAGCTGCTGCTAGTGCCATGGCTGGCAGGGGGCGTGGCCGTGGACGAGGAATGAGGAGGCGTTGAGACTTTAACAGTTTTTACATCCAACTTGTCTTAATAGTGAGGAATGAGGAGGCGTTGAGACTTTAACAGTTTATATATAAAGGCCAGTCATTTGTTATATACTTAATAGTGAGTAAAGATCCTAGACCTTATCTGAATGTCATCTTCAGTACTGTAAATAGAATGAAAATACTTGTAATATATGAAAAAGCACAAGTCTTAAAATCATGTCTATTTATCCAAGCTTAAAGAATCACTTGTAAATGTCGGTTGGAAATATAAGGGGATATGGATATAAATTGAAGTATGAGGCTTGAAAAATATGAGTTTGTTTAAAATATAAGTTGAGTGAGGGGATTTAACAGAAGTATGAGGCTAGAAAATATACTTGACCAAAAAAAAAGGTTTGTTTAAAATATGGGTTGAGTTTCAATTTTAAGGCTTTAATTTAGCTTAACTTGTAATATATTTTTATTGATTATGTAATTTGTCATGAAGTTAAATATAATATATGTTGAGGAAGTAGATAATAATATATTATCAAATCAAGTCTTAGTTTCGTCGTTGGTTGGATTGGCCTATAGACTTGAAATGCCCCCCTAAACAATTTCTGTATGGTATCTGGTATTGTTATAGGATTAGACATAGTGAAATGAAGATTTTGATAAATTAAAATTAAATATTGGAGATGGAAATGCATTAAAATTTATGGATGTGAGAATGTAACATGACAATTGCAAATTCTAAGTGGGAGTAAAATGCAATTTTGACAAAAAAAAAAAGAAAATATGAGTTATGATTGATTATTTGACATGAGAATAATTTCGATTACTTATTAATGTGATGGAAAACACCTTTGGCTCAAATTAGAAACATTTGAAAGTACAAGTAAAGTGCAAATTTTCATGTAACACCCCCCCCAAAAAAACTGAAATATTATAATAGTGTTAAATTGTATATAATTGATTTATGTTAAAATGAGGGGATATATAAAGATGATGAAAGAGAAGTTTAAGAAATGCTAAAGAAAATTTTAAATTAAGAAGTATGTTGAGATAAGTTAGTCTAAAGCAAGGATTAAATCGTAAATATGTGAAACATTTATGGTCCAAGTGTAAATATTAAAAAATTAAGGGGTTAATGTGTAAAAATAAGAAATTTAAAGTACCAAGAGTGAAAATAATCCAATTTATTTTGACGTGTAAGGACCAAATTAAATAAGTAGATAAAATAAGAGGGACTCAATCACAATTTTACCAAAAGTAAGTAGTGACTCAAGGATGAAATTTTGAAGAAACATGAAGGGTAACAACACATGAAGGGTAAAGTTGTTATTTAGTAAGAAAGATAATTGTTGGGTGTAGTGATGATATGAGAGATATTTTGAATAATTTATTTAATTTAATAATATATTAATAATTAAATTAGATATTTTTTATAATACTTTAATAATAAAATGATAATATAAAAAAGTGGAGGAAGAAAGAATTTTCTTCATCCTTTCCTCTCCAACATGAGTGGCAAAATAAAGGAGGGGAAAACTTTCATTCTTTTATAATTTGGTCATTATCATGAAATCCCACTTTTTCTCCTAAATTATTTGATAGTTTTCATAGTCACCCAAAAGAAGAAGTGAAACGAAGATACTAGAGAGTATGTTCATCAATTTAGAAGCAAGAAATTGGTAAATGAAAGTGAAGAGAATTAATAGAAAAAGGAAGGATAGTGAGGAAGATGAGAAAGAAATGGAAGTGAGGAAAAATGGAAGAAACTCTTGACAAAAAAAGGTAAGTTTTCATACAATCCATACTTGTATTCGATAAATTGAATTAAATATGTTGAAAATAAAATGTATGAAATGTGTATTTTAATCTAAATTCTAGAAATAGAAAGTATGTAATGAAGCATGACATGTAGAAACTTGAAATGCTAAGCTTTCAAGTAAGAGACAATATGATGTGTGTTGTAAAAAGCATTAAGAATTAAGAAATGAGTATGTTGTATACACATAAATGAGTGATTAAATTGAATAGAAATAAAAGGTATAAGGACTATGTATGATTAAATAAAAATAATGTAAAGAACCATGGAAAAAGTAGAGAAATTTACTAAAAATAATTTTGGACAACAACAGTGACTCTAGATTGAAAAATCACCAAAAATTTTAGAAATTTATTTAGAGATTGAATTATGAAATTACAGCTTAATGAGTTTAGTTTTGCATAGAAGAAATGTTGCAGGCAATGGAATTGTAGATTGTGATATATAATAAAATTTGTGAGACAAGTTAGAATGATTTTGGGTTCTCTTGTTCTGATTTTGAAAAATCATTATAAGTTGTAAAAAAATGTTTAGGAGATTAAATTTTATGCATAAAATATTACTGAGTCTATTTTCAAGGGAAACAAACGGTAACATAATAGATTATTTGTATTGAATGATATTTAATTTTTAGTGAAGAAAGGTCAAAGCTACCTAACAGCAGAACATGGGAAGGTTTGAGGAAAAAAATTGTATCAACTGGCTTATATGGAAAATTTGGAATTTTTATAGTAAAAAGTTCATTGAGCTCAATTTTAAAAACAAGCAGATCTTAATTTCAAGTTCTATAGAAAGAGAAAAAAAAAATTTAGTGACTTCTACTTGAATGGATAGTTTTACTAAGAGTATACATGTGATTCGTGTAGTCATAATTAATTTTACATGAAAGCATGTTATACTAAAAGCTAAAGAATCTTATATATGTACAATAAGGATGTGGAATGGAGTGGAGGAGGAGGGAAAAATAGTAGAAGGGAAGAAATATTATGAAGTTGTTATAAGTGTTAGAATGACTAATATATATGAGAAGTTTAAAAGAATTGATGAGATAATAAGTGAATATTGGTCATTTGATGTGTCAATGAAATGTAGTTAATAAATTGAATATATTGATTGGATTAATTGAATTGTGAAATGTATAATCTATTTTAGCTCATAAATGGTTCTAATCTGAATTCAATTGTCGCGATAAGAGTGAAATAATCTTTAATAATAAAATAATATGATAAATTGATCTGAAATTTTTGTAGTTGCTTCGGCAATAAATGTGACGTCCCGGTACCTTGACCCGACGATCGGGTTGGGTATAGGGATGTTACATTTCCATTTTACAAATGGAAGGGTAAATGAGTTCTTTCCACCATCGAAGGATTTTTAATAAGGGTTTAATAGGATTTATGAGAATTGAGTTGATACATCTATCGGATTCGAAGGAATTGTACAAAAGGGAAAAAATGGGGGTTAAAATGGTAACTTGGCCACAAAATGATGTTTTGGTCATTTAAGAGTTTTAAAATGAAAATATCATTTTGATAATATATTTGATTTATGGAATAGGTTTGGACATTTGTTGTGATTAAATTGAAGTGATGGAATGTGAAATATATATTAGAACTTTTGACTTGGGTTTGACTTTGACTTGGATTTTTTATATTTTAAATTGCAAAAAGAAAAAAAAACCCAAACAACCCTTCTTACCCGCTGCTACCGTTCTTTGGGGGGAGGGGAAAATTTTCTCTTATTCAACTATTGATATTTTTCTTGAAATCTCACAAAAACCCAACACCCAAACCTTGACTTTTTGCTAAAATCACTTGAAAATCATCTTATAAACTCATTTCCATATTCAAATATTTCATTTTAGCCTAGAGTTTCATGGGTTCTTGAGAGAGAAAGTTGACACAAAGAGAGAGAGCTTCAATATTGTAAGAAATTGTGTTTTCCACCCCCTAGCTTGATATTTGGTATTAGTTGCTAAGAAAGCTTGGAAAATTTTATAAGCTCGTTGATACTAAAACCAAACAAGGTGGATATGACGGTGATATAGGGACGTTGATACTAAGACCAAAAAAGGTGGATATGACGGTGATATAGGGATGTTCACCTTGCTTTGGGTAAGGCGAAGAGCCGCTATGCATGATTATTGAATTATGGTGATTATAGAGTTGGATGGAGAAGAAAGAGAAGAGAATGGATAAGTTCAAGAAAGAGAGAGAGAAAGGATCCCTTTTTGGTTGGGGCTAAGGAATTATATACCCTTAGCTATGATTCTAAGGTGCCATGTGTCATCTTCCAATAAGTGAGCCCAAAGTAAGTTGGCCAAGTGGTTTGCCACCATAGGACTAAGTAGGGTGGTGATAGGATATATTGTCAATCACTTTAGATGGGATATGGTAGTTGGTGCTAGTAGTGATTAATGCATGAGACCCACATGGGTATATAGTCGATGAGTGGATGTGAGGAGTGTGTTTAAGGGGCTGCCCCTGAGGAGTTATCCGAGGAGTTTATCTTAGGAGTGGGCACTCAAAGAGTGTAACACCCTGAACCCGACCCAGACATTATGGCTGAATCCGGCGTGTCATATCGAAGTGACATCACGAAAACTTTAGTGAGTTAAGTTCTTTACTTTTACCAAATCATCGTGTCAAAACATTTTACTAGTTTAATTGCCTTTGATATGCTAAACTGTTTAAGATTTGTGGAAGTTTTTAAACCTTGAAGTTGAAACACGTGTTTTTGAAAAATAGTTATTATTTTGGAAACACGACTTCTAAAAACTAGCAGTTTTTAAGTGAATATATATAAAAGCCTAATTAAAAATTATAACCCATAAATGGCCTTATTACAAAAACATAAACCCAAAATGAAACTTTAAGTAGGAATAAAACCAAATGTAAAATAATTGCAGTCGTGTGGCCACCTCCGAGTCCCTCGTAGCACCAAACCACCTATAGCTGGGGATTACCTGCACAGTCGAAGAGAAAGAGTGAGTTTACGAAAACTCAGTGTGTAATCCCTTATCAGTTGATCAATATACAACATGCAATAACAGTCTGGGCTGAGCCCTATTCAGAAATAGTTCAGAGTGGGCCTTAGCCCAATACAGTAATAAAACAGTACAGTAATACAACCCATCCCAATCCAGCCAACGCACCACTCCGTACCACCAACACATCATGTGGGGACAAAGTTGACCCACCCAGCCAACACACCGATATCGCAGCAAAGCTACCAGTAATAATATTGCAGCACAGCTGCCAGTAACAGTAACGTAGCAAAACTGCTAGTATCAGTATATGTGGCAGCGCCATCAGTAATAGTACACTTCCTCCTTAACAGGAACTCAACCCCATGCAGTATGTCATGTCATAAATCATAGTGTATGCAGAATGTCATGCTCAGAAAGAACAGCTATATCATAACACAAATCAGTCATTTACCCTCAAGGGGTAAAATAGTCATTTTACCCTTTAGGGGTATTTTGGTCATTTTACCTAATTTGAGGGCTAGGTACTCTTATCGACATACCAGAAGGTCTATAGTCGCCTCGAGCGGCTCGTGTAACCTTAACGGTCCTAGCAGTGTAAATGGGCCCAAGGCTCATTATGCTACCCAAGTAGGTCCACATGCTCGTGTGGTCCATCAAGCCCCAAAATTACCACAGCCATGCAAAATACACAACCCAGTACAGTAATTACCATATATTGAGAAATTCATCCGTGTGGAGCCCACAAGCCTATTGGGCCCACACGGCCCATTTCGGCCTATCGTGGCCCAGAACGGCCCAAACCCATGAGAATGCTCATGGCGGCCTCTACTGTCTAACACCCACGTGTCGTGGCTTGGCTTACCTCACGAGCGATTGCACTCTCGTGTGGCCTCAAACGCTGTATTTTTAGCTTTTTGGCATTTTCCGTTTTACAGTTGAAAGGGGGTGTGATTACACACCTGATTGCGAAAACGAGTGAACTGGCCACCACGTCAAAGCTTACATTCATTCAAGATTCACCATCAATTTCCCAATCGTTAGAGTTCTTAATACTAAAACCCAAATCGTCACTTACTACTCACCTTGAACGAACAAAAAGAAACTTCTTGCCTTTAGATCCCTGATTAGGAATCGATCCCACGTCCTAACCTATTATCTGTTTTAGCAACGAAACTTATTAAACAGGATTAGTTACCCAAAGGAGAAGATAAACGATAAGACCTAAGACCCCCAACAAGTAACAGAACAGATTAAACTTAGTTGGTCAATCGCTTACCAAAACTTAATGCCCACACTTAGAGGAAGAGTATTCGGCTTACCCCCACCAAAACTGAATGTGCCCGGTCACAGGAGCAAACAAGAACACTAGCACCTTCCAAAAAACGGTAGTGTAATGAGATATTAGATATAAGTGCAACAGAAGGAAGAAAAGGTAAAGAAAGAGGATCATTGTAGTAATGAAAACAACAAGAGAAACTCATGAACCCTTACCGTTTTGTCAAGAAGAATGCCCAAACACTGAAGAATCAAAACAAAGGGATGAGGGTAAGTGGTAAATGTTCAGTTCTTAGCACAACAACAAGGAACGATTGAAAACAACTGACGATATGGAGATGAGGAGGGAAGAAGTGTACAGCTTAAGGTTAAGGGAAGTAGAAGAAAAGAAAAGAAAATACCAAATGGTCACCTCAGTTTTAACCAAAAACACCAAAAGCACACAAGAAGTTGGCTAACACTTTTTGACCAAGAAGGAACCTAAAGCAACACAAAAAGCGGTGAAAACAGATAGAAAAGAATAAAAAAACAAAACCTGAAAACTCCCAAAATGCTCTCAATTGTTGAAATGAAACACACCCCTCCCAAAGCCGAAATCATGAGTTTCTCTAAGCAAATTTGGCACAATCCCACACACCCTCAAATTTCCCTTTTTCCTCCTAAAATCTCTCCATAATCCTCTCATTGATTTTCTCCCCAATCCTCTCCTTGATTTCCTCCATATAACACTCCCTAACCAAGTCAAACTCCACTCAACAGAGTCTCAAACAACATCTGCTTTTTACACGGCAAAAGTAGCAAAATAAGTACTCTACTATATTGCCATGACTTGAACCTCAGACCTCCAGCAATTACCACACGCCACTTACCACAGGGCCACAAGCTCATTTGTGTCACATTTCAACTACAATTATTTATAAGGTCTACATGCTAATGTCCAGATTCATTCAAAAGGAAAACCAAAAATTTTGCTAAAGCCAAGACTTGAACCCAGGCTTCTCTAATACTCCCAAACACACCTAAAACACTTCTAGCCATTAAAGCAACCATGCAACTTGTGGCATAACATGCATAATTACCAGATTTACATTTTTGGAGTGTTACAACTCTACCCTTTAAAACAAAGTTCGGCCTTAAAATTTACTTGATCAAAATAGGTGAGGGTACTGTTGTCGTATTGCCTCCTCAGGTTCCAACGTGGCCTCTTCTGAGCTATGATTACGCCATAGGAATTTAACCAATGGAACAAACTTCCTCATCAGTACCTTAACGTCACGATCCAGTAACTGCACTGGTTCCTCTTCAAAGGTCAGATCAGGCCTATCCTCGATCTCCTCAACTGGCACTATTGCGTGGGATCAGAGTGGTAATGCCTCAGCATGGAGGCGTGGAATACATCATGGATTTGGTCCAACTCTGGAGGCAACTCAAGTTGGTATGCAATCGGTCCCACATGCTTCAGTATGCGGTAAGGCACGATAAACCTAGGGCTCAACTTGCCTGTCCGCCTAAATCTCAGTATCTTCTTCAATGAGGAGACCTTGAGAAACATAAAGTCTCTAATAGAATATTCAATCTCTCGTTGTTTAAGATCTGCATAAGACTTTTGCCTATCAAATGCTTATTTCAACCGGTCTTGAATTAGTTTTACCTTATCCTCGGTATCAAATACTAACTCTAGCCCCAAAACTCGCCGCTCGCCCAACTCAGTCCAACACGTAGGAGTACGACACCTACGACCATATAGTGCCTCGTACGGTGCCATCTGAATGCTGGATTGGTAGCTATTGTTATATGCAAACTCTACTAACGGCAAGTAGTCTTCCCAACTGCCTCGAAAATCAATCATACAGCTTCTTAGCATGTCCTCCAGTATCTGAATCACCCTCTTTGACTGACCGTCTATCTGAGGATGGAACACAGTACTGAAGTCCAACCTTGTACCAGTGCCTCGTGTAACTTTTTCCAAAATTGAGATGTGAAACGAGGATCTCGATCAGATATTATGGAAACTGTTGCCCCATGCAGCCTCACAATTTCAACCACATACAACTTAGCCAGTTTTTGCAACGAGTAATTAGTATGGACTGGTATGAAATGGACAGTCTTGGTCAACCAATCTACTATAACCCATACCGAATCTTTCTTAGTAGGCATTAGAGGCAGTCCACTAAAAAAGTCTATAGTTACCCTTTCCCATTTCTAGGGAGGAATCTTAGCTGGCTGTGATAACCCAAAAGGCAGCTAATGCTTAGCTTTTACTTGCTGGCATGTCAGACCTTACTTACTAAATTCGTAACCTCGTACTTAAGGCCTGGCCACCAATATAGTTCAAAGGGTCTCGGTACATCTTGTTTCTACCAGGATGCATAGCATAAGGACTACTATACGCTTCTTGTACTATAGACTGCCTCAAATCAGAATCCTTCGGAACACAAACTCTCCCACGGAAACACAATCCCCCTTCACTATTTAGCCCAAAATTAGAAGTTTCTCCATTCTCAATCTGCTGTAAATGTGGAACCATTGACTCATCCAACAACTATTTACCCTTAATCAGTTCAGTCCATGTCGGCCTAACTTGAAGCTCAGCCAACAAGCCACCATCATCAATCAAACTTAGGTGTGCAAACATCGCCCTTAGATCAGACATAGCCCTACGGCTTAGTGCCTCAACTACCATATTCGCCTTACAAGGATGGTATTCAATTAAGTAATCATAATCCTTAAGCTGCTCGATCCATCTTTGCTGCCTAAGATTTAACTCCTTCTGAGTAAGGAGGTACTTGAGGTTCTTGTGATCCGTCTAAATAATACACTTCTCACTTTATAAATAATACCTCCAGATTTTTAAAGCAAAAACCACCGTGGCTAACTCCAAGTCATGCGTAGGGTAATTCGCCTCATGGGTTTTAAGTTGACGAGATGTGTAAGCAACCACCATACCCTCTTGCATCAACACACAGCCCAAACCAACGTGTGATGCATCGCTAAAAATAGTGAATTCCTTCCTAGATTCTAGCTGTATCAAAACAGGGGCCTCAGTCAGAACCTTCTTCAGTTTTTCGAAACTTTCTTGCTACCTATTCGTCCAATCAAATGGTACTCCTTTACGTAGTAACTTAGTCAGAGGTGCAGCAATCAGTGAAAACCCCTCCACGAAACGTCTGTAATATTTAGTCAGACCTAGGAAACTTCGAATATTAGATGCAGTCTTAGGTGGTTTCTGATCCAGAATAGTTTTGATTTTTCGAGGATCAACCCTAACCCCCTCGGCAGATACCACGTGACCCAAAAATGTCACCTCGCGCAACCGAAACTCACATTTGTTGAACTTAGCGTATAACTGCTTCTCCCTTAAAATCTGTAGAACAACACGGAGATGCGCATCATGTTCTTCTTCAGTTCTTGAATACACTAGGATATCATCTATAAATACTATCACAAACAAATCCAGATAGGGCTGGAACACTCGGTTCATCAGATCCATAAAGGCAGCTGGTGCATTCGTCAGTCCAAACAGCATCAATACGAACTCATAATGATTGTAACGAGTCCTAAATGCTGTCTTTGTACACATCAGTCTCTTTAACTCTCAGCTGATGATACCCAAAACGAAGATCTATTTTGGAAAAAACTGAAGCTCCATGCAGCTGATCAAATAAATCATCTATCCTCGGTAAAGGGTATTTATTCTTGATAGTCAGTTTGTCCAAATGTCGATAGTCGATGCACATATGCATAGACCCATCCTTCTTCTTCACTAACAACATTGGTGCTCCCCATGGAGACACACTGCGTCGAATGAACCCTCGGTCCAGCAGTTCTTGAATTTAAGCTTTTAACTCCACCAGCTCCTTCGGTGCCATCCTATAAGGGGCGATGGACACTGGAGTTGTTCCCGGTAAAAGCTTAATACCAAACTCGACCTCACGGCTCAGAGGCAACCTAGTGAGTTTATCAGGAAATACATTAGGAAAATCCTAAACAGTTCTAATACCTTCAACTGAAGAACCCTTAGAATCAAATACACTGATGTAGGCCAAAAATGCCTTAGAACACTTACAGACAAATTTCTCAGCCCTTAGTGCAGAGATTACATTTGATAGATAATCCCTTCACTCCCCAATCACAACCACCTCCTCATCCTCAGTAGTCTTCAACACCATACACTTAGCAGCACAATCCAAACTTGCACGGTATTTAACCAGACAATCCATCCCCAAGATAAGGTCGAATTCACCAAATGGTAGCTCTATCAAATCCGCTGGAAAGATTACTCCTTGAACCTCTAAGGGCACATTCCTGAACAACTTATCTACCTTTACTACCTGTCCTAGTGGACTTAACACAGTCATCTCACTGATAGTACTCCCACACAAGATACTTAAGGCTCCAGACATAGTGTATGCAATGTATGAGTGCGTAGACCCAATATCGATCAAAGCAGTGTAAGGTACATTATGGATTAAGAACGTACTGGTTATAACATCTGGGGTGTCTCCATTCTCTCGGCAACGTGAAGTGTATACCAGAGCTGGCTGCCTCGCCTCAGTACTACCAGCACCTCTGCCTGGTGCTCCACGACCCCGCCCTATACCATTTCCACCTCTGACCTGACCACGGCCTCTCAGTGGCTGCTGAACACCTCTCGCTGGCTGTACATAACCCTGTCCTATAGCTTGCATCTGAACAGGTTTTTGAGGATAATTCTTGACTTGATGCTCCACCAACCCACATCTAAAACACGCCCCAATCTTCTTCCAGCACTCACCCAGGTGATGTCTCCCACAATCTGCAAAAGGCTACAATCTCGCAATAGGAACCTCAACTCGAACTGGCCCATCAAACTTGGCCTTCTTTTTAAACCCACCAAACGAACTTGAGAACCTTGAATTCCTTCTATATCTGCCCCTATCTTTTTCTCAATTCTCGCGCTCAGAGCGCTTCACATCTTCAGTGATCTTTGCCTTTTCTACGATAGCAGCAAAACCTCACTCCCTCTGCGAAGCTATCAGGACTCATAACTCATCTTGAAGACTATCCTCGAAATACGTACGGCGCTCATATTCAGTCGCCACTATCCCATTGGCATAATGGCTAAGTCGTAAGAACTTTGCCTTATATTCTGCCACAGATTTATTCCCCTGGGTCAAGCTCAAAAATTTCCTTCTTCGGGCATCCACATAACTTGCGCCCACATATTTCCCTTGGAAATCTGCCTTAAAGAAATCCCATGTTGACCGGTTAGGCTGAGTACTCTCTCTCACGGTAAGCCACCGTTGATAGGCCTCGTCTCATAGTAAAGAGACTGTACCTTTTAATTTTTGCTTTGAAGTGCAGTAGAGATTGTCCATTATTCTCTCCGTAGCTTCCAACCAGTATTCAGCCACATTAGGGGCTACTCCAAAAATACCCCTAAAAATTTTTCTCCATTTGACCAGAGTCATTTTGAAATTGACCCACGGCCCATAGCACCCACATTGGTTCCAGCAACTCTTCAAAATTCAGAGTATAGCCCGGGATAGTGCATTATCCTCAGCTACTCGATCGTATGATCCCATCTCAGTTACCAGTGAAGCTGGTGCCCCCTAGCCTCAACGTTAGGCATGTGGCCCGATGCTAAAGACCCAGCCCTAGCACTTCCACGGCCTCTATCGCGGCCTCTTGTACCTATTCCACGAGTACCTCTTGTGCTCATATCGATTCACGTATTATCTGATTTAGAAGTTTATGTATCAGTTAGTAATTCCAATAATTATTAACAGATGTCTTATGAAAAATAGTAATCAGAGTTGGTTTTCGCAGATCGAGGTCTCACTATAGTTTCCTACAGATTCAGTTTACTCCAACTAGAGTATCACAGTACAGTCTCATGTCTAAAGTAATCTCAGTATTGAATTTCGGTCTGATCAATCATCAGTTATCGAGAAACTTACGGATTTGGCGTTGGAGACTCAGTGTGCCACTCACCTACGAATCCTCCATAATATTTCAAGAACTGTTTTCTAAAAATTTCAAACATTTTCAAAATTGATTCCACAGCTGAGTTTTACAACCTGGCTCTGATACCATTAAATGTAACATCCCGAACCCGGCCCAAACGTCATGGCCGAATTCGACGTGTCACATCGAAGTGACATTATGAAAACTTTAGTGAGTTAAGTTCTTTGCTTTTACCAAATCATCGTGTCAAAACGTTTTACTAGTTTAATTACCTTTGATATGCTAAACTGTTTAAGATTTGCGGAAGCTTTTAAACCTTGAAGTTGAAACACGTGTTTTTGAAAAACAATTATTATTTTGGAAACACGACTTCTCATTGCTAGCAGTTTTTAAGTGAATATATATATAAAAGCCCAATTAAAAATTATAACCCATAAATGGACTTATTACAAAAACATAAACCAAAAAAGAAACTTTAAGTAGGAATGAAACCAAATGTAAAATAATTGCAGTCGTGTGGCCACCTTCGAGTCCCTCGTAGCACCAAACCGCCTATAGCGGGGATTACCTGCACAGTCAATCAATATATAGCATGCAGTAATAGTCTCGGCCTGAGCCCTATTCAGAAATAGTTCAGAATAGGCCTTAGCCCAATGCAGTAAAAAAATAGTATAGTAATGCAACCCATCCCAAATCCAGCTAACACACCACTCCATACCACCAACACACAATGTGGGGAAAAAGTCGAACCACCAAGCCAACACACCAATATCCTAGCAAAGTTACCAGTAATAATATCACAGCAGAGCTGCCAGTAACAGTAACGTAGCAAAGCTGCCAGTAACAGTAACGTAGCAAAACTGCCAGTATCAGTATATGTGGCAGAGCCACTAGTAATAGTACACTTCCTCCTTAACAGAAACTCAACCCCATGCAGTATGTGATGTCATAAATCATATGTGTATGCAGAAGGTCATGCTCGGAAAGAACAGTCATATCATAACACAAATTAGTCATTTACCCTCGATGGGTAAAATAGTCATTTTACCCTTTAGGGGTATTTTGGTCATTTTACCTACTTTAGGGGCTAGGTACTCTTATCGACCCACCAGAAGGTCTACAGTCCCCTCGAGCGACTCGTGTAACCCTAACAATCCTAGAAGTGTAAATGGGCCCAAGGCCCATTATGCGGCCCAAGTAGGCCTATACGCCCGTGTGGCCCATCAAGCCCAGAAATTACCATGGCCATGCGAACTACATAGTCCAGTCCAGTAATTATGATATATTGAGAAATTCATTCGTGTGGAGCCCACAAGCCCATTGGGCCTACACGACCCATTTCAACCCATCGTGGCCCAGAATGGCCCAAACCTATGAGAATGCTGATGGCGGCCTCTACCGTCTAACACCCACGTGTTGTGGCTCGGCTTACCTCATGAGTGATTGCACGCTCGTGTGGCCTCAAATGTTGTATTTTTGGCTTTTTGACATTTTCTGTTTTACAGTTGAAAGGGGGTGTGATTACACACCTGATTGCAAAAACGAGTGAACTGCCCACACATCAAAGCCTACATTCATTCAAGATTCACCGTCAGTTTCCCAATCGTTAGAGTTCTTTATACTAAAACCCAAATCATCACTCACTACTCACCTAAAACCCAAATCGTCGCTCACTACTCACCTTGAACGAACGAAAAGAAACTTTTTGCCTCACGTCCTTACTGATTATCTTGTTTAGTAATGAAACTTATTAAATAGGATTTGTTACCCAAAGGAAAAGATAAACAATAAGACTTAAGACCCCCAACAAGTAACAGAACATATTGAACTTAGTTGGTCAATCGCTTACCAAAACTTAATGCCCACACTTAGAGGAAGAGTATTCGGCTTACCCCCACTAAAGCCAAACATGCCCAGTCACAGGAGCAAACAGGAACACTAGCACCTTCCAAAAAAAGGTAGTGTAATGAGATATTAGATATAAGCGCAAGATAAGAAAGAGAAGGTAAAGAAAGAGGATCATTGTAGTAATGAAAACAACAAGAGAAACTCATGAACCCTTACCGCTTTGTCATGAAGAATGCCCAAACACTGAAGAATCGAAACAAAGGGATGAGGGTAAATGGTAAATGCTCGTTTCTTAGCACAACTACAAGGAACGGTTGAAGACAATCGATGATATGGAGATGAAGAGGGAAGAAGTGTACAGCTAAGGTTCAGAGAAGTAGAAGAAAGGAAAAGAAAATACAAAATGGTTACCTCAATTTTAACAAAAAACGCCAAAAGCACACAAGAAGTCAGTTAACACTTTTTGACCAAGAAAGGACCCAAAGCAGCACAAAAAGCAGCGAAAATAGACAGAAAAGGAGAGCAACACAAAACCCAAAAAACTCCCAAAATGCTCTCAATTGCTGAAATGAAACATACACCTCCCAAAGCTGAAATCATGAGTTTTCCTCAGCAAATTCGGCACAAACCCACACACCCTCAAACTCTTCTTTTTCCTCCTAAAATCTCTCCATAATCCTCTCATTGATTTTCTCCCCAATCTTCTCCTTGATTTCCTCTACATAACACTCCCTGACTAAGACAAACTCCACTCAACAGAGTCTCAAACAACATCTGCTTCTTACACGGCAAGAGTAGCAAAATAAATACTCAACTACTTTGCCATGACTTGAACCTCAGACCTCCAGCAACTACCACATGCCACTTACCACAGGGCCACAAGCTCATTTGTGTCACATTTCAACTATAATTATTTATAAGGTCTACATGCTAATGTCCAGATTCATTCAAAGGAAAAACAAAAAAATTTGCTAAAGCCAAGACTTGAACCCCTTCTAGCCATTAAAGCAACCATGCAACTTGTGTCATAACATGTGTAATTACCAGATTTACATTTTTGGGGCGTTACGAAAAGTGTGCCTAAAGGGTGTAGGTATTGTTGGATCTATTGCCCTAAGTGTAGTATTTACGTCTAAGTACACTTGTAAATTTTCTGAACGTATTGATTAATAAAATTATTCATGAATTAAATTATTATACTTTGTATAATTATCCTCACATGGTTTTTGCACGCAAAGTAAAATAGAAGCAAATATTGGTCATTGGTTGTCTAAATGTTTAACAATACTTAGCGATATTGTGTGGTCGGATTGTAGTACGAAAAGAAAACTTGTATTAGTAGATGAAATTAAACATTTCCTTAATCTAATTGAAAATAAGCAAATCAATTGAAAGACTAATATGTCGTCTTTCAAGTCCAATTAGGGAGATTCCTTGTCTTAGGCATCGGAGCGGATGACTCCTAGAAGATAGAGACATAGATGTGACTGAATGGACTTATGTTACATGACCCAAGCATAATAGGTCCTTAATTCGTTTATGGATTTATTCACTTGTGACGTTCATAGTGTGGCATACCTAAATCCTAAGTGGATGGCGGACTATGTATGCGTGACTCGTACACTTTGATATAAGTAAAAGCCTGAGTTTAAATAGATAAAGAATCAAAAGCTAGTGCGTTGGGTGTACAAATTTTGTAGTGTGTAGTGTCATTCACAATAGTGGGATTCATAGCCCAAAACATAGGTAAATGATATCCTCTCATTGATATTACATGGTTGATGAAAAGTAAATGTGGCCATGGGTCGTCCGTCTTTGTGATGGATGACTTGATCACTAATTGATAGTGATTGACTTTTTATGAAGGAAGATGTAATGATTACCATGAAAAATAGGATCACATTGATAGAACGAATATTATCCCAATTAGATCAAGGATATCTTATGAGGGTAACACACTAATGACAAAGTCATTGGACGAGCACTAAGTAATTGCTTCCGTAATGGTATGACATTAGGGAGAGCTCAATCACGATACTATGGTATAATGACATCGTGACTAAATGAGTTTAAAATTAAAAGTAAACCAAACTAGAACTTAATTATAGATCATTTGAGCCTTAACTATATATGTCAATCGATCCCTCCATTAGCTCATTGAAACCATAAATGAATTGCGTGTTTGAATAGAAATGAACAAAATTAATAGAAAAAGAGAAATGAGAAACATTCAGGAATGATAATGGCTTTCTCTGAAATGGAGAAATGAAATTATTTGGAAATGAAAGTAGGTTTCCAAAAATGGAAATGGAAATTTGTAATCCTATATAGCATTACTTAAAAAATGATGGAATAATGAGCTTATGTTTTAATTTTTGGATTGTTTTGTAGTTCAAAAATGAAAATAAATCATTCGGTCATAGTGAACATGTTGAGTTGTGACATATTGAACAAATTTTCTCGAAATTTTACCAGGGGTAAAATCGTCAAAATTTTATTGGCGTGTAAAATTGTCAAAATTTCATTGGGATAAAATTAGGGTAAGAAAATTATTTAATATGTTTATATTAAAGTTTATTTTGAAAAATAGAAAAATTGAATCAGGTTGGATCATATTACATAGTACTGGGTCAAAAAGGCCCTAAAAGTACTCATAATTAGACCCAATGTGAGAGATGGCCAAAACCCCTCATATAACATGAAGGGGATGACAAACCTAGTATAAATACAATTATTAGTCATTCACCCCTCTCCTACTCTAAGTAGAATGTTATTTTTCTATTTAAAATAAACCTCTACAACTCTACAAGGGTTCTACCTTCTCTTTCTATAAATAGATTACATTGGTGGAGCTATTAACACAACTTTTGAGAGATTGTTATTCTACTGAAAAATAGAAATAATTTATTCACAACTTATAAATATATTTTTCCGAATAATAATTTTATCGATTTCTATTAAAGAAGAGAGAATTTTCGTTTTCACCCCAAAAGGAAAACTTTTTCTAATTTTGTGTTTTGATTCAATTCGTTCGAGCCCATACTCGAAGCAGTTCATGGTATGAGAATAACAAAGAATATCATTTGGTTGAAAGATAGAAAACATCAAGGATCCGCTTATCCAAAAACACATGTACATATTCGGTTAAAGTTTATTGTTATAAATACCAGAAATCTGGTCAATTTTTAAAATTTTAATTTTTCGTCGTGAAAGAAAATTATTTTCAAATCGAATTTTTTTCAACAATTGGTATCAGAGCCAGGTTGTGCTATGTTTATGGTGTAAACTTAGATTGAATCTTTCTCTTCATCTTATTTGATTAATATTTGATAAGTCGTGACATTCTTATAATTATTTGCATGTTTAGGGGAATGTATGTGAATGAATGCAATATTATATATTTGTTATATAATAGATATTTTTAACAAGGTTATAATTCTTAGGAAATAGACCACAAATTATCATCTCCATATAGGATTATATTTTT
The DNA here is from genome assembly GCF_007990345.1 of Gossypium hirsutum. Lineage (NCBI taxonomy): Eukaryota > Viridiplantae > Streptophyta > Magnoliopsida > Malvales > Malvaceae > Gossypium > Gossypium hirsutum. The sequence goes on along the minus strand of NC_053434.1, from coordinate 83,590,443 downwards.
TTTCTAGAATTCTTATGAGTCGGAAACATACATAGGATATAAATGTAATTTTGCCAAAAAAGAGTCAATAATGAGGAGAAGATGGAGCAATGACAGTTGAAGACACAAGGAATGCCTTGTGATGAAAAACTAATATAATTTTTTTCATTTATTTTCTAGAAATAGAATCATAGAAACCTTGGCTGACAATTTTATTTTATTACTCATCTCTTTATATATCTTTTTAATAATTATTTATGATATAATTATGATATATATGTATGAGATGATCCACAGTTGATCTATGAAAGATAAGAAGTGTGGTAATGAGAAAATACATGTGTTGTATTGTTCCATTCACTTCTTTAGGTTATTTGATTATTATGAGAAATGTGGTAATGATAAAGTGCATGTTTAGGATTGGATTTGGCAAGGAAACATTTGGTCTTTAAGTAGTCAAATATGACTCATCTCCCTTTCTTGGGAACCTACCTATTGCACGATTCACATTCACTTCTTTGGTTTTCCCTTAAAAAAATTATAAAGAATAAAAAATGTCTGATCGACTCTCATGAATAATTGAATTGAATATTATAAAATTGTTATAGCATGTCATGCATAAATGAGATAAGCATGCCATATAGTTTAGGAAATAATGCCACATGTATTTGCCATGCATATATTGATCATACATGATTGAAATCGAAAATCAAAACCTTGCATATTTTTAAAATATTAAGTGGGAGAAAGTCCCTAAATAAGACCTACGACCTCTATCAATGGTCTCTTGTGATGGCATGAAATGGACCTACCCCAAGGTAGACGTTGTCATTGTAACACCCCTAACCTGAATTCGTCGCTGGAATAGGGTTACAGTGTGACAGCCCAAAATTGACCCTAGTCGGGAAGTGGTTTCGGGACCACAAAACCGAGTCATAAAAATAATTGATTTCCATATTCGATGCTTATTATGTGTGTACATGAGTATGTGGAAGTTTCATTCTCCAATTTTGCCAATTGCATGAGAAATTATTAAATAGGAATTGATATGAGACATGGTGAAAATATGATAGGCTTATTTAAAATGGTCTATTAATGCATGTTGTGAAAATGATGGGTTTGCATGTCAAATTACCCAAAATTTGAGCTAGTGGTTGGCCATGCTATGGGTGGAAACATGTTGGGAACATGTTGGCCTAGTGAGGTATGTAGGAAAAATAAAATAAGGGGCATGGGCATAAAATAATGAAAAGGAGTATGATGAATACAAAAAAAAATGTGTGTAGTTGTTCCCCCCCATTGCCGTGAGCTAAAGAAAAGAAAGGAGAAAATTTTTGTTCATCCTTTCTCATCTTCATTTAGCCGAAACTAGAAAGAAAAAAACAAAGAAAAAAAAATGCTCATCCTTTGGTTCATCTTTGGCCAAAAATTTTAAGGAGGAAGGAAGAAGAAAGGTTGACGAGGTTCGGCCATGCATGTAGCTAGGCTAAGGTATGTTTGATGATGTTCCATGAGATGCATGCATGTTTTAGTTGTTAGCTTGAGTTCTACCTAGCCCATGGTCTAAATCTTGCTATGTGATGGAAATGACACTCGGCCATGGATGCATCATTCTTGGTTGATGTTTGATGTTGTGGTGATGAGGCATGAGGATGAGTTAAGATTCGGCCTAGGTGGAGTTTGTGTTAATGCCATTGCATGCTAAATATGAAGCTTGTTAATGATGCATGTGATGGTGGCTTGATGATTCTTGAACCTCCTTTTTAGCATTTTTGAGTGAGCACATATGTGCATTGGTTGCTAAATGGAGAAGAATCGGCTAGCAAGTTGTGTGCTAAGGCCGAATATAACTTTTGCATGTTAATGAGCAATGCATGTGTTAAATTGATGGAAAGGGAGAGGATGCTTTACTAGTGTGTATATGTGTGTATTAACCAAGTTTTGAACTTGAAACAAAAGGGTGTTTAGTCAATACAAGTGACCATACTTGTAGAATGTATTAAGTGTTGAAATCGGCCCCAAAATAGACATGCATATTCGGCCAAGGGGGAAAAATTAGCTAAAATGTTGAGTTTGATTCATGATTCCGTACATATGTGACTTTAATGTCTAATGTATAAATATGGGCTAAGTGCCTTGTGTTCCTCTTTTCGATGCTCAAATGATTAAATCAATTTATTTGTTTAATTAAGCTCAAGAGCAAAGGGGAACTAAATCCGATAAAGGGAAGGAAAAAGTGGTCGAATAGCTATCGGAATCGTTCGACAACACCCGAGGTAAGTTCTTGAGTAAAAGAGCTTAAATTATGATGTGATTAGATCATGTTTTAAGCAAATTAAAATCATGCTCTTTGTGTGGCTATTGAGCCGAATTTGCAAGAATGATAAATGTCTTGTGTTTGAGTTTTGCTAACGAAAATGAAATACGAATGGGCCATGATTTATTGTTAAATGTGCATGGTTATTTGAATGATGTCCGGGCTAAGTCCCGAAGGCTTGTGCTAAGTGACAATATCCGGACTAAGATCCGAAGGCATTTGTGCGAGATACTAATTCCGGGCTAAGCCCGAAGGCATTTGTGCAAGATACTAATTCCGGGCTAAGCCCGAAGGCATTTTTGCGAGATACTAATTCCGGGCTAAGCCCGAAGGCATTTGTGCGAGTTACTAAATCCGGGTTAAGTCCCGAAGGCATTTGTGCGAATTACTATAACCGGGCTATGTCCCGAAGGCATTTGAACGAGGAGCTATATCCGGTTAAATTCCGAAGGTACGTGATTTGGGAATGAATGAACTTGCTGTAAAATTCCAGTTAATACTCTCGAAACATCCCAACATTGAGGTATGTTTCGTATGTGCTTGAATTTAGTTGAGCCCTTACAAATAAGTATTCGCTCAGTTGATAAACGAGCTACCAGCCTTTGGCTGAGTTGATCTTTTGTGTATGTACATAAGGGTTGATAATGTGAAGCAAGTACGATATCGTAAATTTGTGCATATGAAATTATCCGTTTAGCTATATGAATGCTATACTTTTGTTGTGCTGGAATTCCTTGCTCAAAACTTACTAAGCATAAATTGCTTACTCCGTTTCATTGCTCCTCTATTTTATAGATTTGGTTCTCCAGCTATCGGACTCGGGATCTTGAGGTCAAAGTCGCCCACACTATCAAAGCCCCCTTTTGGTACAATTTTGGTTGAACTTCGAAATGGCATGTATAGGACTACCCGTTTGTTGTGGGTCGTGGACCCTTTGGACTTGTATAAATTTTGTATAGCCATGCGAAAATGGCTTATATGTGTTTGAGTATATTGTTATAATCATTTGGTGTGGATATGCTTGACAAGGATTGGCCATGGGGATGGTTAATCACTTTCATAAATTGTGCTATTTATGGAAAAAGGGCTAGTTGAATCATGGAAACCATGAAATAGGTAAAGTCTACCTTAAAGGCAGATGCTGACAGCAGCAGTGATGTAGATTTGGAAAATCACTAAAAATAGTAGGAAGAAAATTAAATAGTGAATAAATTATGTAAACAAACCTTGATGAATCTACTTTCATAGGAAAGTAACGAAACAATCATACGGATAGTATGTTAAGAGATATTCAGGTTCTCGTGAGACAGGGCCAGAACAGTTTCTGGATTTCCTGTTCCGACTTTGGAAATTCATTAAAAATTAACCAGAGATAATTAGGAGTCATACCATATATGGATAGATTTCTCTCTGAGTCTAGTTTCTATAGAAACAAACGGCATCAGTATTGGAGCCCTGTACAAGGAGATATCCAAGTCGTAATGCGTAAAGGTCAGGGTAGTCGATTCCTGTAACATGGGAGACTTTGACTAATAAACTGTACTAATTGGCCCTACCAAAAATTCTAGAAAAAAATATGTAGATGGGAATATGAGTATAGTTTAAGGGAAAAATCACGAAACTAATTTTCGAGTTGTGAAACTCAAGATATGATTTTTAAAGCGACTAGTACGCAGATTGGCAGTGTCTGAGAAATATTTTTATAAGGGGTTTAAAGTCTGTAACACCTCGTGTTCGACTCCGGTGTCGGTCTCGGGTTCGGGGTGTTACATTTGATTGGTATCAGAGCTACGGTTTAGTCGATTCTAGGACTACCGTAATGCGTTGGGTCTAGCTATACATGCCATTTTATGTGATTACTTGATAGTGTGGTGATTTCTGACAATTGTAAATGTGTTTATTTATAGTAATGGATCCCGATCCCGACCGAGAGGTAGCTGATGATCTTGAGAGTGTAGCGCCTGCTCCCGCGCAAGGGACAGCGCCGGCGGACTCTCAACCTAATGCTAGTAACCTGAATGATGAAGCTAGACAAGCTTTCTATAGCGTGATGAATGATTGGTTCAACCAATACATTCGAACTAATACGGCTGTCCCACAACCTCCATTCCCAACTAATACCACCCCCGCACCTACAATACCTCTGGTAACTGACCAAATAAGGTCAAATAAGCCCCCAGTTGACAGAATCCGAAAACATGGGGCTACTAAATTTAAGGCTACGGATAGCGACGATGCCGAGCAAGCTGAATTTTGGTTGGACAACACTATCCGGGTACTCGATGAGCTATCTTGTACACCCGATGAATGCCTAAAGTGTACTATCTCCTTGCTACGCGATTCTGCCTACTATTGGTGGAGTACTCTGACTTCTGTTGTGCCCCGAGAGCAAGTAACTTGGGAGTTTTTCCAAACTGAGTTTCGGAAAAAGTATATCAGTCAGAGATTTGTTGATCAAAAACGGAAGGAATTTCTTGAGCTTAAGCAAGGTTCCATGTCAGTTACTGATTACGAGCGAAAATTTGTTAGACTTAGTAGATACGCTCGGGAATGTGTTTCGTCCGAGGCTATCATGTGTAAACGCTTCGAGGATGGGCTGAATGAAGATACAAAAATGTTCGTTGGCGTTCTTGAAATACGAGAGTTCGTAGTACTGGCCGAGCGAGCTTGTAAAGCCGAAGAGCTTAGAAAAGAAAAACAAAAAGTTGATGTGGGAACTGGAGAGTTTCGTAAAAGATCTTCGGGAAAGTCTCTTCAACAGGCATCGAAGAAATTTCGAGATAATGCGGGCCAGTTTAGAGGCACTTCGGGCCTTTTTAGACGAGATCGTGATCGACCCCCTGTGGGTACACGAGGCACTTCGGTCGCCAGTGTTGGGGATGAACGTCGAGACAGAACGAAATGTCGATATTGCGGTAAATGGCATTCGAGGAGTTGTAGATTCCCTGACCGCTCCTGTTACAAGTGCGGATCAGTTGACCACTTCATTAAAGATTGCCCGAGGTTGTCTGAACAGAATGTAAATCAGAGTGGGAAACCGGGTGCTACCACTGCTCGAGGTAGACCATCTGAAAATACGGGCAATGCTGGTGGTGGTCAGAGAGGATCTAGAGATGCTACGACCAGATCCGAGGCTCGTGTGCCTGCTAGAGCTTATGCTATACGTGCCCGCGAGGATGCTTCTTCGCCTGATGTTATTACCGGTACTTTTACTCTCTTGGATACTAATGTAATTGCTTTGATTGACCTCGGTTCTACTCATTCTTACATATGTGAAACCTTAGCATCCAGTAAGACTTTACCTATTGAGTCTACTGAGTTCGTAATTCGGGTGTCAAATCCCTTGGGTCGTTACGTGCTGGTCGACAAAGTGTGTAAGAAATGTCCCCTAGAAATTCGAGGTTCCTGTTTTCCGACGGACTTGATGCTTTTGCCGTTTGATGAATCTGATGTTATTCTTGGTTTGGATTGGTTGACCGCGCATGATGCGGTTGTGAATTGCAAAAGCAAGACTATTGATTTGAGGTGCGCAAATAACGAAGTAATCCGAGTTGAGTCTACGGACTTGGAGGAGATGCCAGCTGTAATATCAGCAATGTTAGCCCAGAAATATGTAAGAAAAGGGTGCGAAGCATACCTTGTACTGGATGACAAAGAATTAGACAAGAAACCCGAATCTGTGCCGGTGGTTTGTGAATACCCGGATGTTTTTCCTGAAGAATTGCCGGGTTTACCACCTGTTCGGGAGGTAGAGTTTGGTATTGAGCTTGTACCTGGGACTACGCCGATTTCGATAGCTTCGTATCGTATGGCACCAACCGAGTTAAAAGAGTTGAAAACTCAGTTGCAAGAATTGACGAATAGAGGTTTTGCTCGACCAAGTTTCTCACCTTGGGGTGCACCAGTATTGTTCGTGAAAAAGAAGGACGGAACCATGAGGTTGTGCATTGACTATCGTCAACTGAATAAAGTGACGATAAAGAACAAATATCCGTTGCCGCGCATCGATGATTTGTTCGACCAACTAAAGGGAGCCACAGTGTTCTCAAAAATAGATTTGAGATCGGGCTATTATCAGTTGCGAATTCGAGAATCAGACATACCCAAAACTGCCTTCAGGACAAGATATGGTCACTACAAGTTCTTAGTGATGCCGTTTGGGCTCACAAATGCCCCTGCGGTATTTATGGATTTGATGAATCGGATCTTCAGACCATATTTGGATCGGTTCGTAGTTGTGTTCATTGATGGCATCTTGGTCTATTTAAGAGATGAGACCGAACATGCTGAGCATCTGAGGCTAGTGTTGTAAATTTTGCGGGATAAGTAGTTATATGCTAAGTTCAGTAAGTGTGAGTTCTGGTTAAGAGAGGTTAGCTTCTTGGGTCATGTGGTATCCGCATCGGGTATTCGAGCTGACCCGAGCAAAATTTCAGCCATACTTAACTGGAAGCCTCCAAGAAATATTACCGAAGTTCAGAGCTTCCTGGGACTCGCCGGTTATTACCGACGATTTGTCAAAGGTTTCTCGATGATAGCCACACCAATGACGAAGCTACTTCAAAAGGATGTTAAGTTCGAATGGACGGAGAAATGTCAGAAAAGTTTTGATCAACTAAAAACTTATTTGACTGAAGCTCCAATTTTAGTGCAACCCGAATCAGGCAAAGAGTTTGTCATTTATAGTGACGCATCCCTACTTGGGTTGGGTTGCGTATTGATGCAAGAAGGTCGAGTTGTGGCCTATGCGTCGAGACAATTAAAGCCACATGAGAAAAATTATCCGACCCATGATCTTGAACTAGCTGCCATCGTATTTGCTTTAAAAATATGGCGACATTACTTATTTGGTGAAAAGTGCCATGTATTTTCGGATCACAAAAGTCTCAAATATTTGATGACTCAAAGAGACTTAAATCTGCGACAAAGACGTTGGCTTGAGTTGTTGAAAGATTACGAGCTTGTCATTGATTACCACCCGGGAAAGGCTAATGTGGTTGCGGACGCCTTAAGCCGGAAGTCATTGGTTGCTTTACGAGCAATGAATGTGCATTTGTCTGTTCTACCTGACAATGTGTTAGTTGCTGAATTAAAAGCCAAACCATTATTGATTCATCAAATTTGTGAAGCCCAGAAAGTTGATGATGATTGTTTGAGGTTCAGAAGTCATTTGTGTGTTCCAAGGAGTTCGAAACTCATTTCGATGATTCTGAACGAAGCCCATTGTAGCCGAATGTCAAGTCACCCGGGGAGTACGAAAATGTACAACGATTTGAAACGTTGGTTTTGGTGGCATGGTATGAAACGAGACATCTCCGACCTTGTTTCGAGATGTTTAATATGTCAACAAGTGAAAGCGGAACATCAAGTGCCTTCAGGATTACTTCAGCCGATCATGATACCCGAGTGGGAATGGGATCGAGTCACAATGGACTTTGTGTCCGGACTGCCATTGTCAACAAGTAAGAAGGATGCGATTTGGGTTGTTGTCGATAGACTGACTAAGTCGGCTCACTTTATCCCCGTGTGTATGGATTTTTCATTGGATAGACTAGTTGAATTGTACGTTTCTCAGATTGTGAGATTACACGGGGTACCTATTTCTATCGTGTCGGATAGAGATCCGAGATTCACCTCGCGATTTTGCAGGAAATTGTAAGAAGCTTTGGGTACCAAGCTGCATTTTAGCACTGCTTTTCATCCCCAAACCGATGGTCAATCTGAGCGGATAATTCAGATACTTGAGGATATGTTGAGATGTTGCATCCTCGAGTTCGGTGGTTCATGGGAACGGTATTTACCTTTGATTGAATTCGCTTACAATAATAGTTTTCAATCAAGTATTAAGATGGCACCTTACGAGGCTTTGTATGGTCGTAAATGCCATACACCATTGTTTTGAACCGAGCTCGGTGAAAGTAAAATTTTCAGAGTTGATTTGATTAAGGATGCCGAACAGAAAGTAAAGGTAATCCGTGAAAGTCTGAAAGCAGCCACAGATCGTCAAAAATCGTATGCGGATTTGAAACGAAAGGACATTGAATATCAGGTGGGAGATAAAGTGTTCCTTAAAGTTTCGCCTTGGAAAAAGGTACTCAGGTTTGGCCGTAAGGGCAAGTTGAGCCCAAGATTCATTGGGCCGTACGAAATCTCTGAACGAGTTGGTCCGGTTGCGTATAGATTGATTTTGCCCCCTGAGCTTGAAAAGATTCACGACGTCTTTCATGTTTTGATGCTTTGACGCTATCGATCTGATCCATCGCACATAATTAGCCCATCAGAGGTTGAAATTCAAGCCGATATGAGTTATGTAGAAGAGCCGATGCGTATCCTAGCTCGTGAAGTGAAGAAGTTGCGAAACAAAAGGGTTCCGTTAGTGAAGGTGTTATGGCTCAAACACGGGATCGAGGAAGCTACTTGGGAAACCGAGAGCTCGATGAAAGAACGATACCCAAACCTATTTACCGGTAAGATTTTCGGGGACGAAAATTTCTTAAGTGGGGGAGAGTTGTGACAGCCCAAAATTGACCCTAGTCGGGAAGTGGTTTCGGGACCACAAAACCGAGTCATAAAAATAATTGATTTCCATATTCGATGCTTATTATGTGTGTACATGAGTATGTGGAAGTTTCATTCTCCAATTTTGCCAATTGCATGAGAAATTATTAAATAGGGATTGATATGAGACATGGTGAAAATATGATAGGCTAATTTAAAATGGTCTATTAATGCATGTTGTGAAAATGATGGGTTTGCATGTCAAATTACCCAAAATTTGAGCTAGAGGTTGGCCATGGTATGGGTGGAAACATGTTGGGAACATGTTGGCCTAGTGAGGTATGTAGGAAAAAATAAAATAAGGGGCATGGGCATAAAATAATGAAAAGGAGTATGATGAATACAAAAAAAAATGTGTGTAGTTGTTTCCCCCCCATTGCCGTGAGCTAAAGAAAAGAAAGGAGAAAATTTTTGTTATCCTTTCTCATCTTCATTTAGCCGAAACTAGAAAGAAAAAAACAAAGAAAAAAATGCTGATCCTTTGGTTCATCCTTGGCCAAAAATTTTAAGGAGGAAGGAAGAAGAAAGGTTGAAGAGGTTCGACCATGCATGTAGCTAGGCTAAGGTATGTTTGATGATGTTCCATGAGATGCATGCATGTTTTAGTTGTTAGCTTGAGTTCTACCTAGCCCATGGTCTAAATCTTGCTATGTGATGGAAATGACACTCGGCCATGGATGCATCATTCTTGGTTGATGTTTGATGTTGTGGTGATGAGGCATGAGGATGAGTTAAGATTCGGCCTAGGTGGAGTTTGTGTTAATGCCATTGCATGCTAAATATGAAGCTTGTTAATGATGCATGTGATGGTGGCTTGATGATTCTTGAACCTCATTTTTAGCATTTTTGAGTGAGCACATATGTGCATTGGTTGCTAAATGGAGAAGAATCGGCTAGCAAGTTGTGTGCTAAGGCCGAATATAACTTTTGCATGTTAATGAGCAATGCATGTGTTAAATTGATGGAAAGGGAGAGGATGCTTTACTAGTGTGTATATGTGTGTATTAGCCAAGTTTTGAACTTGAAACAAAAGGGTGTTTAGTCAATACAAGTGACCATACTTGTAGAATGTATTAAGTGTTGAAATCGGCCCCAAAATAGACATGCATATTCGGCCAAGGGGGACAAATTAGCTAAAATGTTGAGTTTGATTCATGATTCCGTACATATGTGACTTTAATGTCTAATGTATAAATATGGGCTAAGTGCCTTGTGTTCCTCTTTTCGATGCTCAAATGATTAAATCAATTTATTTGTTTAATTAAGCTCAAGAGCAAAGGGGAACTAAATCCGATAAAGGGAAGGAAAAAGTGGTCGAATAGCTATCAGAATCGTTCGACAACACCCGAGGTAAGTTCTTGAGTAAAAGAGCTTAAATTATGATGTGATTAGATCATGTTTTAAGCAAATTAAAATCATGCTCTTTGTGTGGCTATTGAGCCGAATTTGCAAGAATGATAAATGTCTTGTGTTTGAGTTTTGCTAACGAAAATGAAATACGAATGGGCCATGATTTATTGTTAAATGTGCATGGTTATTTGAATGATGTCCGGGCTAAGTCCCGAAGGCTTGTGCTAAGTGACAATATCCGGACTAAGATCCGAAGGCATTTGTGCGAGATACTAATTCCGGGCTAAGCCCGAAGGCATTTGTGCAAGATACTAATTCCAGGCTAAGCCCGAAGGCATTTTTGCGAGATACTAATTTCGGGCTAAGCCCGAAGGCATTTGTGCGAGTTACTAAATCCGGGTTAAGTCCCGAAGGCATTTGTGCGAATTACTATAACCGGGCTATGTCCCGAAGGCATTTGAACGAGGAGCTATATCCGGTTAAATTCCGAAGGTACGTGATTTGGGAATGAATGAACTTGCTGTAAAATTCTAGTTAATACTCTCGAAACATCCCAACATTGAGGTATGTTTCGTATGTGCTTAATTTAGTTGAGCCCTTACAAATAAGTATTCGCTCAGTTGATAAACGAGCTACCGGCCTTTGGCTGAGTTGATCTTTTGTGTATGTACATAAGGGTTGATAATGTGAAGCAAGTACGATATCGTAAATTTGTGCATATGAAATTATCCGTTTAGCTATATGAATGCTATACTTTTGTTGTGCTGGAATTCCTTGCTCAAAACTTACTAAGCTTAAATTGCTTACTCCGTTTCATTGCTCCTCTGTTTTATAGATTTGGTTCTCCAGCTATCGGACTCGGGATCTTGAGGTCAAAGTCGCCCACACTATCAAAGCCCCCTTTTGGTACAATTTTGGTTGAACTTCGAAATGGCATGTATAGGACTACCCGTTTGTTGTGGGTCGTGGACCCTTTGGACTTGTATAAATTTTGGATAGCCATGCGAAAATGGCTTATATGTGTTTGAGTATATTGTTATAATCATTTGGTGTGGATATGCTTGACAAGGATTGGCCATGGGGATGGTTAATCACTTTCATAAATTGTGCTATTTATGCAAAAAGGGCTAGTTGAATCATGGAAACCATGAAATAGGTAAAGTCTACCTTAAAGGCAGATGCTGACAGCAGCAGTGATGTAGATTTGGAAAATCACTAAAAATAGTAGGAAGAAAATTAAATAGTGAATAAATTATTTAAACAAACCTTGATGAATCTACTTTCATAGGAAAGTAACGAAACAATCATACGAATAGTATGTTAAGAGATATTTAGGTTCTCGTGAGACAGGGCCAGAACAGTTTCTGGATTTCCGGTTCCGACTTTGGAAATCCATTAAAAATTAAACAGAGATAATTAGGAGTCATACCATATATGGATAGATTTCTCTCTGAGTTTAGTTTCTATAGAAACAAACGGCATCAGTATTGGATCCCTGTACAAGGAGATATCCAAGTCGTAATGCGAAAAGGTCAGGGTAGTCGATCCCTGTAACATGGGAGATTTTGACTAATAAACTGTACTAATTGGCCCAACCAAAAATTCTAGAAAAAAATATGTAGATGGGCATATGAGTCTAGTTTCAGGGAAAAATCACGAAACTAATTTTCGAGTTGTGAAACTCAAGATATGATTTTTAAAGCGACTAGTACGCAGATTGGCAGTGTCTGAGAAATATTTTTATAAGGGGTTTAAAGTCTGTTAACACCTCGTGTTCGACTCCGGTGTCGGTCTCGGGTTCGGGGTGTTACATACAGAGCATTACCAGAATTTATAGATCAAATAATAGATATTCCACATCATACAGGATTCATATAAGAAATCAATCATAAAGTCCCTTATATGAACCCTTGAGGTCCAAAACATGCATTTGAAATGAGTCGGGACTAAACTGGGTACTCAGAGAATTTTTCTCGAAATCTCAAAATTTTTCTTAGGTGCAGGGGTTACATATCCGTGTGGTCAAGCCGTGTGGTTCACACGGCCAAGGGACATGCCCGTGTCTCAGGTCATGTAACTCTCTGACTTGGGTCACATGGCTAAGCCACACACTTGTGTGCTAGGCCATGTGTAAATACCTAGGCATTCTGTTTGGAAATTTTAAAGATGCAGGGGACACAGGGCCAGGTCACACACCCATGTGCTAGACACACGGCTAAGACACATGCCCGTGTCTCTGCCTGTGTGGACGAAAATAGGTTATTTTCCAAGCCATATTTCTCACCCCATTTTGTCATTCTCTTATACCAACACTTTAACACATTTATAAGCTATTATACGTCATCTAACCCAACTCAAAATCAAGTCCTATACATGATATAATACCTCATATAATCAAGTATACACACTTACTTAAATTTCCAAGTTCACATATGTGACAACCCAAAATTGACCCTAGCCGGGAAGTGGTTTCGGGACCGCTAAACCGAGTCACCGAAAGGTTTGAATGTGATGTTTATTATCTAGAATATGTAATAATGAATGTGAGAAAATTTCAAGCTTCGATTTGGTCGATTGCATGTGAATTTAGTCAATAGGACTTATATGAGAAAATTTTAAAATGTGATAGGTCAATGCATGAGGACCTATTAGTGCATGTGGAAGAAAAAGGGGACTTGCATGTCAAATTCCCCCTCCCTACTATGTAGTGGCCGGCCATGCTATGGGTGGAAACATGTTGGGAACATGTTGGCCTAGTGAGGTATGTAGGATAAAATATAATAAGAAGTATGGGGAAATAAAGAAATGGAAAAAGGAAAGGATGGGTGGTAATTGTTTCTTTCCTCCCCTTTTGCCGTGAAAGTAAGAAGGAAAAACAAAAAAAAAGTGTCCATCTTTCTTCATTTCCCCTTGGCCGAATGTTCTAAAGAAGAAAGAAAAAAATTTGTTCATCTTTTATCATCCTTGGCCGAAAATGCTAAAAGGAAGGGGGAAGAGCTTGAGAAAATCGGCTATGGTGGTTTGCTAGACTAAGGTATGTTTGATGTTGTCTTTGAGATGCATGCATGTTTTAAATAGCCCATGTTCAAACCTTGAATCTTGTTGATAACATGAGCAATCGGTCATGAGAAAGTGTTCAAGGAATGGTTGTTGTTCATGTTATTTGGATGAGAAATGGTGAGTTTTGTGGTTTCATGTTAAAGTTAGGTGAATGATGATAGAGGAATGTTTGAACTATAAAAAGAATCGGCTACCTTGTTATGAGCTAGGGCCGAATGTGAGTTTGGTTGTGATTGAATGTTACATGCTTGGTAGAATGGTGGATGAAGGTGCCGAATGTATGTTGGATTGATAGAGTCTCCAAATTAATTTTATGTGTGTATGCATGACCGAATATACGTGGTCACATGAGTAAGGAAGTGAGTTATTTGATATGTGGTAAAAGTTAAGTACTAAATCGAAGGTTGCTAAAATTGCCATTTCTTAGCCGAATATGTGCTTGATCAATGAAGGAATTGTTGAAGAATATAGGTGAACTTGGTGAGAGCAATCGGCCTAGTGTATAAATGATATGAAGATTTTAGGAAATTGTTTTGGTTAGGTGTATGTATGATTAAGTATATTCGGCAATATACTTAAAGTGGGTACATGATATTACATTATAACTATTGAGCTTAAGTATATGGATATGTGTATATGTGGTCATACAATGACATCTTGGTTTGAAAATTTAATGATGTGTGATTGCCGAATGTGATAAATAAATTCATGTTATTGAGTTAAATATTGAATACTCTTATTTGTATTATTTAAGCTCAAGAACCTAAAGGAGAGGCGTCCAACAAGGGGAAATCGAAGGTCATCGAGTAGCCCACTCGGAATTATTTTACCCAACATAAAGTAAGTCATTAAGCATGTAGTGGGTATTATTTCAAATGGTCATAATGTGTATGTATTGATGCTGATTGGAATGAATAAATATACATATATATATGCATGTACGTATGTGATGATGAAATTGTTGAATGAATGAAAAGAGGTAAGATGTACTGAGTTGTTGATCTCGGCACTAAACGTGCGGGATAACCATTTATGACCATGAGATTGGCGCTAAGTGCGCGGGATTAAATTGTACAGCACTAAGTGTGCGATTCGACTATGTTGCACTAAGTGTGCGAAATGAATATGATGCACTAAGTGTGCGAATTGACCATGCGGCACTAAGTGTGCGAGTCTAACTATGTAGCACTAAGTGTGCGATTTGATTACGTGGCACTAAGTGTGCGAGTTGATTGTATAGCACTGAGTGTGCGGGCTCAATATACATTCGTGAATCATTATGGACACTATGTGTGCGACACTATTGAGTCGATCGCGGACAGCGGGTCGGGTAAGTGTCTTGAGCACGTGGCTAATAGGTGCTATGCTTATACTTGGTGTTGAGCTCGGTAAGTTCGAACCTATGTGACAAATATACTTGAAGTCACGTACATAAGTTTTATCGTAGGATGGGTGAAAGGTCGTATAGTCGTTTGATTGTAACGAAAATAAATCGATTTATGAAATTGCTTCAATGTCCTATTGATGAGTATATAGAATGTGAATGCATGAATTGATATGAAATTGAATTGATAAGTTGGAGGAACTATGGTATGGTTCGGTATGGATGGAGTAAATTGTCTCGTTCCATTTTGTTTCCTCTTGTGATAATGTTGTTGATAGATGGTAGTGCATTGCTTATGACTTACTGAGTTATAAACTCACTCGATGTTCCCTTGTCACCCACTATAGGTTGCTTGGACTCATCTATTTTTGCGGGGTCGGGCCGTCATTGAAGTCATCACACCGGATAGCAAGTTTTGGTAGTTTCTTCTTAGTGTGTTTAGAAGATCATTTTGGCATGTATAAGCTAGTACGTTGTTTTTGAATTATGGCATGTAAACTTTAAGCCATGCGAAAATGGCACGAATGTTCGATTGAATTGGATCAAGGGTAGGCATGAAATGGACCTAGTTACTTTCGTAACAGATGCTGGCAGCAGCAGTGTCATGAGATTGAAAAATCACTAAAAATAGTGGGAGTGGAATTAATCGATGAATAAATTATGTAATCGAAGCTCGATGAGTCTGCTTTCATGAGGAAGTAACGAAAAGATCATATGAGCAGTATATTAAGAGATAATCAGATTTTAGTGGGACAGGGCCAGAACGGTTTCTGGATTCCCTGCTCCGACTTTGGAAATTCATTATAAATTAAACAGAGATAATTAGGGGTCGTACCATATATGTGCAGATTCCTCTCTGAGTCTAGTTTTCATAGAAACAAACGGCAACAGTATTGAATCCCAGTGCAGGGAGATATCCCAGTCGTAATGGACAAAGGTCAGTGTAGTCGACCCCTGCAACTTGGGGGACTTTGACTAATAAACTGTACTAATTGGCCCAACCAAAAATTCTAGAAAAAAATACATAGATGGGCACATGAGTCTAGTTTCTGGGAAAAATTATGAAACTGATTTTCGAGTTACGAAACTCGAGATATGATTTTTAAAGCGGCTAGTACACAGATTGGGCAGTGTCTGGAAAATAAATTTTGTAAAGGGGTTAAAGCCAGTTAACACCTCGTGTTCGACTCCGGTGTCGGTTTCGGGTTCGGGGTGTTACATTTTATTGGTATCAGAGCTATGGTTTAGTCGGTTCTAGGACTACCATAGCACGTATGAGTCTAGCTATACATGCCATAATGTTAATGTTTAAAAGGGTGATGTCTTCTGACGGTTGAAATGTTTTTGTCTTGATTAGTAAATGGATCCCGATGAAGAAAGAACCCTAGCGGATGACGTTGAGAGCGTAGCGGCTGCTCCTGCACAAGGGACGCCGCCTGTTGAACCTCAGTCATCTGCGAATAATCAAGGTGAGGGGGCTAAACAAGCCTTCTTTACCATGATGAATGAGTGGGTCGCGCAATATGCCCGAGCCAACCCGGCTGTCCAACAATTCCCAAATTTGAATAACCCACCCCAAGAGCCTGTAAGGCCGTCTGTCGCTGATCCTGTGAGGCTGAGTAAGCCACCTGTAGACTTGATTAGGAAGCGTGGGGCCGAGGAGTTCAAGGCCATAGTAACTGATGATGCCGAAAGGGCCGAGTTCTGGCTTGATAACACCATTCGGGTGTTCGATGAATTGTCATGCACACCCAATGAATGTCTAAAATGTGCTGTATCTTTGTTGCGAGACTCCGCCTACTATTGGTGGAGGACCTTGATTTCCATAGTCCCGAACGAGCAAGTAACTTGGGACTTCTTTCAAACGGAATTCCGGAAGAAATTTATTAGCCAACGGTTCATTGACCAGAAGCGTAAGGAGTTCTTGGAACTCAAGCAAGGCCGTATGACTGTATCTGAATACGAACATGAATTCGTAAGACTTAGTAGGTATGCCCGGGAGTGTGTAGCTGATGAGGTTGCTATGTGCAAAAGATTCGAGGAAGGATTGAATGAAGATTTAAAGCTACTAATGGGTATTTTGGAAATAAAGGAATTCGTAACACTAGTCGAATGAGCCTGCAAGGCGGAGGAACTTGGAAAGGAGAAGAGGAAGGCTGAATTTGAAGCTAGAGATTATCGTAAAAGATCGACGAGTAAAGCTCCGTTCTCAGCTGTGAAGAAGTTCAGGGAGGACATTAATAAGTCGAGGGCGACTGCGGGAATTTCCATCAGGGCAAGACCATCGATGGGCTCCCGAGCTACTTCGGTAGCTAGTGTGGGCAATAATCGTCACGAGAAACCTGAATGTCCCCAATGTGGAAGACGACACCTAGGTGAATGTTGGGGCAAGTCTACTAACAGGGCCTGTTACGGATGCGGTTCGAAGGACCACTTCATTAGAGATTGCACGGAGCTGGATGAGAAGAATAAGATTCAAGGTGCAAGACCTAGTGGAGTGACATCTAGAGGTAGACCACCGAGAATTTTAGGAGGCAGGGGTGGTAGTCAGAGGGGGGCCTCTGATATGGCCGATCGCGCCGAGAACCGTACTCCTGCTAGAGCGTATGCCATTCGCGCACGAGAGGAGGCATCCTCCCCCGACGTCATCACTAGTACCTTCACTCTCTTTGATACTAATGTGATTGCATTGATTGACCCTGGCTCTACTCATTCATATGTATGCGAAACCTTAGCATCCAGTAAGACTCTACCTGTTGAGTCTACTGAGCTAGTAATTCGAGTGTCAAACCCTTTGGGTCAATGCGTACTTGTTGATAAAGTGTGTAAGAGATGCCCTCTAATAATCCGAGTTGAGTCTGCGGACTTAAGGGGGTTGCCAGCTGTAATATCAGCAATGTTGGCCCAGAAATATGTAAGGAAAGGGTGCGAAGCATACCTCGCGTATGTACTTGATGACAAGGAGTTAGAAAAGAAACCCGAGTCGGTGCCGGTGGTTTGTGAATACCCGGATGTTTTTCCTGAAGAGTTACCGGGTTTGCCACCTGTTCGGGAAGTAGAGTTTGGAATTGAGCTTGTACCTGGAACTACGCCAATTTCGATCGCTCCGTATCGTATGGCACTAACCGAGTTAAAAGAGTTGAAAGCTCAGTTGCAAGAATTGACGGATAGAGGCTTCGCTCGACCGAGTTTCTCACCTTGGGGTGCACCAGTATTGTTCGTGAAAAAGAAGGACGGAACCATGAGGTTGTGCATTGACTATCATCAACTGAATAAAGTGACGATAAAGAATAAGTATCCGTTACCGCGTATTGATGATCTGTTCGATCAATTAAAGGGAGCATCGGTGTTTTCAAAGATAGATTTGAGATCGGGTTATTATCAGTTGCGGATTCGAGATTCGGACGTACCCAAAACTGCTTTCAGAACGAGGTACGGTCACTACGAGTTCTTAGTGATGCCGTTTGGGCTCACTAATGCCCCTGCGGTGTTTATGGATCTGATGAATCGGATCTTCAGGCCGTATTTGGATCGGTTTGTAGTTGTGTTTATTGATGACATCTTGGTCTATTCAATAGATGAGACCGAACATGCTGAGCATCTGAGGCAAGTGTTGCAAATTTTGCGGGATAAGCAGTTATATGCTAAGTTCAGTAAGTGTGAGTTCCGGTTAAGAGAGGTTAGCTTCTTGGGTCATGTGGTATCCGCATCGGGTATTCGAGTTGACCCGAGCAAAATTTCAGCCATACTTAACTGGAAGCCTCCGAGAAATGTTACCGAAGTCCGGAGCTTTCTAGGGCTCGCCGGTTATTACCGACGATTTGTCAAAGGTTTCTCGATGATAGCCACACCAATGACGAAGCTACTTCAGAAGGATGTTAAGTTCGAATGGACGGAGAAATGCCAGAAAAGCTTCGATCAACTGAAAACTCATCTGACTGAAGCTCCAATTTTGGTGCAACCCGAATCGGGTAAAGAGTTTGTTGTTTATAGTGACGCATCCCTACTTGGGTTGGGTTGCGTATTGATGCAAGAAGGTCGAGTTGTGGCCTATGCGTCAAGACAATTGAAGCCACACGAGAGGAATTATCCGACCCATGATCTCGAACTAGCCGCCATTGTGTTTGCATTGAAAATATGGCGACATTATTTGTTTGGTGAGAAGTGCCATGTGTTTTCGGATCACAAAAGTCTCAAATATTTGATGACTCAACGAGACTTGAATCTGCGACAAAGACGTTGGCTTGAGTTGTTGAAAGATTACGAGCTTGTCATTGATTACCACCCGGGAAAGGATAATGTGGTTGCGGACGCCTTAAGCCGGAAATCACTGTTTGCTTTGCGAGCGATGAATGTACACTTGTCTGTTCTACCTGACAATGTGTTAGTAGCTGAATTAAAAGCCAAACCATTATTGACTCATCAAATTCGTGAAGCTCAGAAAGTCGATGATGAATTGGTTGCAAAACGAGCTGAGTGTGTTCCGAACAAGGAATCGGAGTTTCAGATTGATGATGATGGTTGTTTGAGGTTTAGAAGTCGTTTGTGCGCTCCAAGGAATTCGGAACTCATTCCGATGATCCTGAACGAAGCCCATTGTAGCCGAATGTCAATTCACCCGGGGAGCACGAAAATGTACAACGACTTGAAACGTCGGTTTTGGTGGCATGGTATGAAGCGAGACATCTCCGACTTTGTTTCGAGATGTTTAATATGTCAACAAGTGAAAGCGGAACATCAAGTGCCTTCAGGGTTACTTCAGCCGATCATGATACCCGAGTGGAAATGGGACCGAGTCACAATGGACTTTGTGTCCGGACTGCCATTGTCCGCAAGTAAGAAGGATGCGATTTGGGTTGTTGTTGATAGGCTGACTAAGTCGGCTCACTTTATCCCCGTGCGTACGGATTTTTCATTGGATAAACTAGCCGAATTGTATGTTACTCAGATTGTGAGATTACATGGAGTACCTATTTCTATCGTGTCGGATAGAGATCCGAGATTCACCTCGCGATTTTGGAAGAAATTACAAGAAGCTCTGGGTACCAAGCTGCATTTTAGCACCGCTTTTCATCCCCAAACCGATGGTCAATCCGAGCGAATAATTCAGATACTCGAGGACATGCTGAGATGCTGCATCCTTGAGTTTAGTGGTTCATGGGAACGGTATGTACCTTTGATTGAATTCGCTTACAACAATAGTTTTCAATCAAGTATTAAGATGGCACCTTACGAGGCTTTGTACGGTCGTAAATGCCGTACACCATTGTTTTGGACCGAGCTCGGTGAAAGTAAAATTTTCGGAGTTGATTTGATTAAAGATGCCGAACAGAAAGTAAAAGTAATCCGTGAAAGTTTGAAGGCAGCCACAGATCGTCAGAAATCGTATGCGGATCTGAAACGGAAGGACATTGAATATCAGGTGGGAGATAAAGTGTTCCTTAAAGTTTCGCCTTAGAAAAAGGTACTTAGGTTTGGCCGTAAGGGCAAGTTGAGCCCGAGATTCATTGGGCCGTACGAAATCTCCGAACGAGTGGGGCCAGTTGCGTATAGATTGATTTTGCCCCTTGAGCTTGAAAAGATTCACGATGTCTTTCATGTTTCGATGCTTCGACGCTATCGATCTGATCCGTCGCATATAATTAGCCCATCAGAGGTTGAAATTCAAGCCGATATGAGTTATGAAGAAGAATCGATACGTATCCTAGCTCGTGAGGTGAAAAGAGTTGCGAAACAAAAGGGTTCCGTTGGTTAAGGTGTTGTGGCTCAAACACGGGATCGAGGAAGCAACTTGGGAACCCGAGAGCTCGATGAAAGAACGATATCCAAACCTATTTACTGGTAAGATTTTCGAGGACGAAAATTTCTTAAGTGGGGGAGAGTTGTGACAGCCCAAAATTGACCCTAGCCGGGAAGTGGTTTCGGGACCGCTAAACCGAGTCACCGAAAGGTTTGAATGTGATGTTTATTATCTAGAATATGTAATAATGAACGTGTGAAAATTTCAAGCTTCGATTTGGTCGATTGCATGTGAATTTAGTCAATAGGACTTATATGAGAAAATTTTAAAATGTGATAGGTCAATGCATGAGGACCTATTAGTGCATGTGGAAGAAAAAGGGGACTTGCATGTCAAATTCCCCCTCCCTAATATGTAGTGGCCGGCCATGCTATGGGTGGAAACATGTTGGGAACATGTTGGCCTAGTGAGGTATGTAGGATAAAATATAATAAGAAGTATGGGGAAATAAAGAAATGGAAAAAGGAAAGGATGGGTGGTAATTGTTTCTTTCCTCCCCTTTTGCCGTGAAAGTAAGAAGGAAAAACAAAAAAAAAGTGTCCATCTTTCTTCATTTCCCCTTGGCCGAATGTTCTAAAGAAGAAAGAAAAAAATTTGTTCATCTTTTATCATCCTTGGCCGAAAATGCTAAAAGGAAGGGGGAAGAGCTTGAGAAAATCGGCTATGGTGGTTTGCTAGACTAAGGTATGTTTGATGTTGTCTTTGAGATGCATGCATGTTTTAAATAGCCCATGTTCAAACCTTGAATCTTGTTGATAACATGAGCAATCGGTCATGAGAAAGTGTTCAAGGAATGGTTGTTGTTCATGTTATTTGGATGAGAAATGGTGAGTTTTGTGGTTTCATGTTAAAGTTAGGTGAATGATGATAGAGGAATGTTTGAACTATAAAAAGAATCGGCTACCTTGTTATGAGCTAGGGCCGAATGTGAGTTTGGTTGTGATTGAATGTTACATGCTTGGTAGAATGGTGGATGAAGGTGCCGAATGTATGTTGGATTGATAGAGTCTCCAAATTAATTTTATGTGTGTATGCATGACCGAATATACGTGGTCACATGAGTAAGGAAGTGAGTTATTTGATATGTGGTAAAGTTAAGTACTAAATCGAAGGTTGCTAAAATTGCCATTTCTTAGCCGAATATGTGCTTGATCAATGAAGGAATTGTTGAAGAATATAGGTGAACTTGGTGAGAGCAATCGGCCTAGTGTATAAATGATATGAAGATTTTAGGAAATTGTTTTGGTTAGGTGTATGTATGATTAAGTATATTCGGCAATATACTTAAAGTGGGTACATGATATTACATTATAACTATTGAGCTTAAGTATATGGATATGTGTATATGTGTCATACAATGACATCTTGGTTGAAAATTTAATGATGTGTGATTGCCGAATGTGATAAATAAATTCATGTTATTGAGTTAAATATTGAATACTCTTATTTGTATTATTTAAGCTCAAGAACCTAAAGGAGAGGCGTCCAACAAGGGGAAATCGAAGGTCATCGAGTAGCCCACTCGGAATTATTTTACCCAACATAAAGTAAGTCATTAAGCATGTAGTGGGTATTATTTCAAATGGTCATAATGTGTATGTATTGATGCTGATTGGAATGAATAAATATACATATATATATGCATGTACGTATGTGATGATGAAATTGTTGAATGAATGAAAAGAGGTAAGATGTACTGAGTTGTGATCTCGGCACTAAACGTGCGGGATAACCATTTATGACCATGAGATTGGCGTAAGTGCGCGGGATTAAATTGTACAGCACTAAGTGTGCGATTCGACTATGTTGCACTAAGTGTGCGAATGAATATGATGCACTAAGTGTGCGAATTGACCATGCAGCACTAAGTGTGCGAGTCTAACTATGTAGCACTAAGTGTGCGATTTGATTACGTGGCACTAAGTGTGCGAGTTGATTGTATAGCACTGAGTGTGCGGGCTCAATATACATTCGTGAATCATTATGGACACTATGTGTGCGACACTATGAGTCGATCGCGGACAGCGGGTCGGGTAAGTGTCTTGAGCACGTGGCTAATAGGTGCTATGCTTATACTTGGTGTTGAGCTCGGTAAGTTCGAACCTATGTGACAAATATACTTGAAGTCACGTACATAAGTTTTATCGTAGGATGGGTGAAAGGTCGTATAGTCGTTTGATTGTAACGAAAATAAATCGATTTATGAAATTGCTTCAATGTCCTATTGATGAGTATATAGAATGTGAATGCATGAATTGATATGAAATTGAATTGATAAGTTGGAGGAACTATGGTATGGTTCGGTATGGATGGAGTAAATTGTCTCGTTCCATTTGTTTCCTCTTGTGATAATGTTGTTGATAGATGGTAGTGCATTGCTTATGACTTACTGAGTTATAAACTCACTCGATGTTTCCTTGTCACCCACTATAGGTGCTTGGACTCATCTATTTTTGCGGGGTCGGCCGTCATGAAGTCATCACACCGGATAGCAAGTTTTGGTAGTTTCTTTTAGTGGTTTAGAGATCATTTGGCTTGTATAAGCTAGTACGTTGTGTTGAATTATGCATGTAACTTTAAGCCATGCGAAAATGGCACGAATGTTCGATTAATTGGATCAGGTAGCATGAAATGGACCTAGTTACTTTCGTAACAGATCTGGCAGCAGCAGTGTCATGAGATGAAAAATCACTAAAAATAGTGGAGTGGAATAAATGAATAAAAGTAATCAAGCTCGATGAGTCTGCTTTATTACCATAGCATAAAAAAAAATCACGAATGCGTGCAGCATATACCAGAGATAATTAGGGGTCGTACCATATATGTGCAGATTCCTCTCTGAGTCTAGTTTCATAGAAACAACGGCAACATATTGAACCCATGCAGGAATTCCCAGTGTAAGGACAAATCATGTCGACCCTGCAATGGACTTGACTAATAAACACAATGCCAAAAAAAAAAAAAAAAAGATGGACATATCTATTTTGGAAAAAACGAAACATTTGGTTACGAACTTCAAATATATTTTAGGCTAGACACAGACCAGTTTGAAAATAAATTTTGTAATAAGCCAGTAAATCGTGTAGTCTCCGGGT